>NW_018128089.1:242690-254856 GCF_001952655.1 Monopterus albus | reverse complement strand
TCTATTTTAGTGGCTGGCATTGTGTACAGAAACATTCGCGCAGAGTATGGGCTAGACCCTCCCGAGTCCAGATGGGAGACTCCTCAGAAGGTCGCGGTGAATAACAGGACTCACAGATCCAGACAGACAGGAAAGTATTGGCCAACCGACCAGACATCATGGTAGTAGACAAGGAACAGAAGGAGGTGGTGGTGGTAGACACAGCAGTTCCAAATAACAGCAACATCAAGAGCAAGGACTATGAGATGCTGGAGAAATACCAGGGCGTACCCAGTGGTGGTAGGAGCACTCAAAGATCCCAGGAGTGGCATCAGAGCTCTCTGTTCAGCTAAATACTGTATAGATAAGATACTGTGCAGAACCCTCAAACTCCCAGGCCTCTGGTAGAGAGCTTGAGGTTGAGGAAGACACACACCGCCCCATAGGGGTGAGAAGGGAATATATAAACCTGTTTCCACAGTAATGTACTACAGCAAACGTATATGGACTCATAGCCAAGTAAAATATTTTGTTAATTTCTGAAGTGAAAATCCCTGCAACAACTGTATGTGACATCTACTAGTGTGCGTGTGTGGATGTGGATGTGCATCTGTAACTGACGCTGTGTGCAGTAGAGGCCAGTCCATCCCGGGGTGCACTTGCATTCTCCATCATAAGCACTGCAGTAGGCTCCATTGTGACAGTTACATGTGTGGATGCAGTTCGGTCCCCACTGACCAGGCGGACATGCTGCACAACAGAGATAACAAAATGCCATGTCTGTGGTCATATAAGTTCATAATTCAATCCTTATTAGGTATGTTTTCTTTTAACTTCATAATGCAAAAAGAAGAAATGGGTATTTTACAAGACAGTAACATTATAAAAACACATCAGAGCCACCATGTATCTTATTTATTATTTTAGGGAGTGAACGCACGCTGGGAGCAGTCGTTGCCAATCCATCCTGGATAACACTGACAGGAGCCATCGATGGGGTTACAGGTGCCATTGTTGGTACAGCGGCAGCTCCACGCACAGTTCTTCCCAAAGCGACCACTGGGACATACTGCATACAAGACGTCTGCATTAATCACTGATGTACCCCCACTTCTGGAGTATCACTGCCACCTCAGATATTATCCATGATGTTACTGGATCGTTTTGGCATCGTCTTGGTTGCACTGGTTCTCATTAGACACAGAATGGTCAATATTTTTTTCATGTGTTATGCTATTGAACTTTGCTCAGCAGTGCATTAGCACATATGACCAAATGTAGAATAACCTGCAGTAAAATGTATGCGATGTGTATGAGACACGATGACGTGCATGTGTGTTCCATCATGCTAGCAGCTGTCTACAGACTCCGATGCTTCTTGAACAACTTTGTCTGAGAAATTATCAGAGAAGTTCCTGGAACAATACCTTTGAGACTAATACAAACTAGGATGCTGTCACCGGTGTGAACCTTTAATATCTACATGGGGGGATTCTTGAGGCCTTTGTAATACAGTAGAAATGGTGTCCTTCAGGGTGTGATTAAAGCAACTGCGCTAAATTGGTTCAAATCTGATTTATCAGATAGATTCCAGTTTGTCCATGTTAATGATGAATTGCCCATGCACACTAAAATTAGTCATGGAGTTCCATAGCACTGTTTCTGATGAGCAGTCACCAGCTACATCAACCTGCCTGATGGTTTGTTGTTGTGTTTGTTGTGTCTTGTTGCTTTTCTTTTCTCTCTCCTCTATCCACTCACCCCAACCGGTCAAGGCAGAAGGCCGCCCACCAAGAGCCGGGGTCTGTCAGAGGTTTCTTCTGTTAAAGGGAGTTTTTCGTCACAACTGTCACCAAGTGCTTGCTCAGTGGCATTTGTTGGTTTTTCCCTATAATACTGTAAGACCTTGACCTTACTGAGATCACCATTGTTGTGATTTGGCAGTGTACAATTAAAAGTGAATTGAACTGAATTAATTTGGCTGAATGCGGTGCTGTGTGCTACTCACCCTCGTTGCACAGTGCCCCTATGAAACCTGGCAGACAGTCACACTGTCCTGTCACGTGATGACACGGACCATTACTGTGAACACACTGTGGACAGGTCTGACTGCAGCGGTGACCAAAGTAACCTGGAGAGCAGACTGTAGGCAAACCAGAGGGGGAAAAAAGACATGTTCATTTAATTAGCTAGAAAATTAAAACCTAATGCACATGCATGCAGTGGCATGTGGTGCTGATGTAGAGATGTAAGCCTTACTCCTCTGGCAGGTGGAGTCTCTGTATCCTGGAGCACACTCACAGGTTCCTTCATCTGTTGAGCAGGAAGCTCCATTCTTACACTTACAGGGGAAGGAGCAGTTTGGGCCCCAGTAGCCTGCTGCACACACACTGTCACAGTGGATACCTACTCAAACATGCACACGCAAACAAATGCAGACATGTTTTGGTATGTTTAGTACAATGAATGCATGCACCACTATAAACTGAATGCACCTCTGGCTAATACAGAACAGATTCTTCAGCACCAGTCACTTTATATTGGGTATAATTTATCTGCTTCAGAAAGTTGTTTGACATTTCATATACATGGCTGAAAAGACAGTCAACCATAAAGAAAATAATATCAAGTGATCTAGATGAGTAATTAATTCAATTTTTTTAACTTTATTATCATCCATTATCTTCTGCAGGTCGCAGAAGCAGTCGGTTTAGCCAGGCAGTCCAGGCATCTCTCCCCAGTGACCCTTTCTGAATCATCCTTGTGGACTTCGAGGTGTTCCCAGGCTAGATGAGACACCTAATCCCTCCAGCAGGTTCTGGGTCTACCCCAGGGCCTCTTACCGGTTGGATGTGCCTGGAAAACCTCCAGTGGAAGGCATCCAGAAGGAATCCTAATCAGATGCCTGAACCACCTCAACTGACTGTTATGAAAGTGAAGGAGCAGCAGCTCCACTCCAAAGTCCATCCACATGTGCACACGTTGTAGCCTATCCCTAAGGCTGAGGCCGGCCACCCTGCGAAGGAAACTCATTTTGGAAGGTTGTATTTGCGATTGTCATTATAGCTTACCAGTCCATCCAGCCAGACAGTGACAGTGGCCAGTAGAGTGGTGACATCCATCAGCGTGACTACAGTCACAGCGTTCCTTACAGTCAATACCATAGGTACCATCCTGAGGAGGGCGAACAGTGACCATCACAGAAATGGTTATTTAGTTTTTAGAATGAAAATTTCATGCATTTAAATCCTGTTAAATCAGCACCTGAAGCCTAAATCCAAGGTCAACTCTCATCAATAGTGTGATGTGCAAAAAAGTTGGATGCTTGCATGGAAGTGTAGCCAGGATTTGGGTAACACTTCACAGTATGAATCACAAAAACATATGCAGCTACTGAGAACGAGTTAGGAATGAGCAGATAAATAATAAATGACTAGTTCCTGAATAACTTAACTGCACAGCAGATAATGATAAGAACAGAATGGGAGATATCATACTACTATTTAGGAACTACTATTAATGATTCATTAATTATCAGCTCACTCCTAAATTGTTCTTCAGTAGCTTTGCATGTTTTTGTGTACCATATTGGAAAGTGTTACTAGGATTGATACACTACACACTGTACATCAGTAGATAAATAACATAAGTGCTGGAATAAAATGAGTCATTTTTTAGTTGTTTAAAAACAATAACAAGTTATAGGAGACATTTACTGTTTACAATTGCACACACAAAATCTACCACACAACTGCCTCTGCCATTCAGCATACTCTGGAAAATATCAGGCTGCACCGTCAGAATGTTGGACACAAATAAGAACTTGCATTTTGTAAAGGATAAAACAAAACATGTGCTTTTTAGATGTAAAGATTTGAGGGTATCCATATCCTCCCACCTGGCAATGAAGTTCACACTTCTCTCCTCTCCAGCCAGGAGCACAGGTACAGTGACCATCCAGGGCATTACATGCTCCTCCGTTCCAGCACATACAGGTGAGGTTACAGCCCAGGCCCCAGGTCCTGCTGGGACAGGTGATGGAGCAGTCCACCCCGTGCCACCCTGATTAAACAAACAACATTAGAACATCTGATTAACAGTAGCTAGCACCTAAACCAATAACCAGTGTAACACAAGAATATCTCTAAAACAGTTTCCAAATAGTTTGATAACAGCAAAAATGGTAAATGTCATCAAGGAAGAAGTTATAATGGGCTGGTAAAAAGCAGCTACTACTAAAAGCTTTGCATGAAAAGAATAATTGTTTCATTATGGATTAATTCCACTCAGCCTCTTGAGAGAGGGGCAAGAGAGAACAAAATCGACACAATAAAAAACATGACCTACACAGAACGGTACTATACGGCACTATACCTTAAAGATAACATAACAAAACAAGGGCTATTACTGCAGACCTTTATAATGTGCCGTGGTATAAAAAAACAACTAAACCTGCGGGAATGATGCTGACTTCAACAAATGTTATTCTGAGCAGGTGCAGAATAAAATGTCCTTTCACATTATTTCATTTCAACAATCATATCATATCATAGTTATTTATTTGATTTTGAATTATAGTATCATCCATATGTATGTTCACTAGTGGCAGACCAAAGTTTTTATAAACCAGAATATGTTTGCATGGCTTTAGATTTAGACTGTTTTCCCCCAAATTAGTGATTCAAGTTCAGAAATAAGGTATTATGACTAAGGGTGTGAGCAGCTCACATTAGACTGGAAAATAACCTAAAGACACTTTAAGCCCTGGTGTTTTTGTAACCTCTCCGTCTCCTCCTCTCTCCCAACTTCTCTCTCCTCCGCCCTCTCCTCCTCAGCTCACCTGGTCTACAGGAGCAGGATCCATCCACCGGTGAGCACTGAGCGCTGTTCTTACAAGTACAGCTGGAGGAGCAGTTTGTGCCATGTGTTCCTGCTGGGCAAGGGACCGAACAATTGGAACCCTGGGAAATAGACAGAAATGAAACTGGCTGTATGATTATACATTCCTCAAGTATGCTGTACAGCTAGACCACCAACAACACTAAAGGGACATGTTCAGTTCATCTGCTGAATTTGATTGGATTTGATCCAGTTGTCATTTAAATACACATTACTTTGTGTTTTGTGACAAATAAGTCTTGAATGGGCATAATGGATGGGATTAGTATCCACTGCTGGAGATTTGGTTATGGACTCTAGGGATGATGACCGCTCTACCCCCTGAACCCCCTGAACCACCGCCGGGTGACCACTTGAGCACAGATTCTGACTGCATAACAACATAATGCACAGAATATAAACAGAAAGAAAGAATGCTGATTAAGCAAGAAATAAACTCCTAAATAATACATATGATATCTGCCCATTTATATAATTGCTTTCTCTTACTCTCCTTTGTTTGTCTCTCATTATCTTCTGCTTGCGTGATATGTGTATTGTTATATAGTGAGTGTGTAAGTGTGTGTTCATTAAAAGACCCATAACTCCTCTTTCATCTTTTATTAACTTATTTTACTGCATTTAATAGGATCCAACTGCATTTTAGCTGTAAATGGTTTGGTTACATTTGAAAGATTAGATAAACTCTTCCATCATGAAATCACTGAAA
This sequence comes from Monopterus albus, assembly GCF_001952655.1. Lineage (NCBI taxonomy): Eukaryota > Metazoa > Chordata > Actinopteri > Synbranchiformes > Synbranchidae > Monopterus > Monopterus albus. Next base: position 249,269 of record NW_018128089.1, on the reverse strand, counting down.
TGTGAGTTCATATGCATCATTTCTTGACTATATCTGCTTAGTGTGAGGGATTGCAACTCTTTGCCTCTGAGAGCTGGCAAACCGATGTATGACACTTCATATTTGACCTAAAGCATTCATTGATAATTCAGTATGCTAGAAATCAGTTTACCATGAAGCCTGGAGCACATACACACTCTCCGGTCACACTGAGGCAGTCGGCACCGTTCTGGCACTGGCAAACTTGCTGGCAGGAATCACCATAAAATCCTGGGGTGCACGTCTCATTGCAGTAGAGGCCTGACCATCCAGGCTGACATGTACACTCCCCTGACACTGGGTGGCAGCTGGAGACATGAGAGGAACATTTCATATGTAGTGTACTTTATTCTTGTTTAGTTGGTGTTTATACTGTAGGTCTACTACTACTTCTCAAATGTAGGATTCAGATCTCTCAGCAAATACAAATGAATATGACAGTTACATCAGTGAGAAGTAGGTACTGGAGAGAGAAGCATCTCGAGAAAGAGACAATGAGACAAAATATAAGTGTACTGTAGACAATGACATTACACCGTGGTACCACAAGAGGAGTGTGTACTGCAGTATGACAATACTCCATTACAGCAAGAAAAAAAAGAGCATTGCAAATGTTAGAACAATGTATTTAAATAATTATGATTATGATTATATTTTAGAGGTTCCTATTATTGAATGCGTATGATCACTCTAGTGCAAATTTTACTATCTCCACCTCCATTGCAGAGAACTGAGAAAACAAATAGTTGCATTTAACAGCAGTTACTGGGACAATCAGTTAGCCTCAGAGCACTGAAAAGAAACATGATTTCAGTCAAATCACTCTTCATGCTTATCAGTTGAAGATGTTTAGAGCTGGTAATATTTTACTGAATTTATTTAAGACATGTGGAGCAAAATTTGAACATCATTTACTGCATACCTGTGTGTGTTCTGGGCGTGGCATGGACACTTCATATCACACTGAAGGCCATAGTGTCCTTCTGGACAAAGTCGGACATCACAGGTCTCCCCTGTGTATCCTGGTTCACACAGACACATTCCATTGGTGTGGTCGCACTTGTTCTGGTTCTTACAGCGACACATCTTTGTACAGCCGGCGCCGAAAGTGCCAACCGGACACTCGTCCTGGCACCTGTTCACAGCAAGAGACATAATGTTATCCATGGCCTAGGATTTAAAAAGATAGAAATGATCAGTAAGAGTTCTCTAAAAAGAAACAAATACCTATGTTGTTACTGTTATTTCAACAGTTTATATGGAGCAGAAATATCCTTTAAGAGCAACTCAAATTGAGTTTTATATAAACAAGTCAATAATCATATCAAAACACATGTAAAATGTTTATTGCCAATTTTTTCTGTTGGAAAAACTGGATAAACAGGCACTCATTTAGTAAATCTATGCATACTAATAAATTAACATTGCACACAGCTAAATGCAGTTATTTTCAAAATCACCTCAGGAGGTAACATTGTTTTTCATAGCACTTTGTATCATGGTGCTATGAGAATAAGACAGCTTTTGGACAACAAACCCAAGTAAACATAGTCACCACTATGTAGCCATAACACAATGTTACCATTGTCTTATAACAACAAATGATAAAAAACAAGCAAACTATTAAATAAAGGTCAGAAACACCGAACTGACTGTTATAGTTGCATACTAGGAAATCTTGGTTGCAGCTGAAACAGTACTCTTGTATAATTGTATATAAATGGCCAGAGTAAAGATGTTTTGGCCATACAACAGTTAATTTTTAGTCTGTTCTTCTTTCCTCTAATGCCATATTTCATTGAGCCCCGTGCCACATCTAAACAGAATTGGACTGTATGTTCAGCAAGATTACATTTGAATTGCTGAGCAATGCAGACTGTTAACACTGATCCTATTTAAATCTGCTAACTGAACTCTGGGAGAAGAAAAACTAATTTATTCTACAGTATATTTTGATTAAAATATGTGAGGAAACATAGAATGTAGTAATTTGCTAATATTCTATAGTTTGTTTGGATTGTGTTAACACACCCTGATTCTGTTTCATGCTATTTGTTCATGCTGCTCATCATGGAGATTCAGTGCCTAAGCAAATTGCTGCTATATACCAATATTGATTAATACATCTATATACTAGTATACTGTAAAAGTAACTCTTACCGTTCTCCTGTGTATCCAGGACTGCAGAGACACTGTCCAGTGGATGACACACACAAGCCATTGTTGTGACACTGACATTCCTGGGAACAGTTTTGTCCAAATCTCCCCTCTGGACATGGCTGACCACACACTGTACCCTGCACACATCAAGGACAACAGGAACATACAGAAGGATAGCAAATTAAAGGCAAAACTAACAAATTTAACAACAAACGTAGTAATGTGTTTGCAGAGCAGCTTCAATGCTCCTCTGTTGGACGGAGGAAACATCATTCTTCCAAAACATGTTCCCTCATTGTGTTTGACATACTTTATCATATTCATTAATTCCCTAACTCTGCACTGCAACCATTAGTCAGATCACTGATATAAACTGATCAACTATTTTGAAGCTAAATCACCATCATTTTCTAGTTACACCTTCTCTAATGTGTGGAACTGATGCTTTTCTTTGTTGTACATCATAATAAACTACAGTACTTCTCAGATCCTTTACACTGTTGGGTGTATATGTTTGTATCCCCATATTAAAACTGATTTTTTTTCTCATCAACATAATATTTAAATCCACATTAAAAATTACACATAATAACACACGAAAGCAGCTCATGAGCCAAGATAAACAACAAACACCATGCAGACGTCTCCATTAATCCTGTTACACAGCAGGTAAAGTCAGTCCGACCTCTCTGTGGCTGCTGTCACTGTTAAGTTAGAACTAGTTTCACACAGACATACCTGTTTTACTAATGTGGAGATATGCGTTGCGTCTGCTTTTGTATTTTATGGTGGTTTGATCGGCTCTGAAAGCAGCTGTAGGTAGAGGTAAAATGGACGACACATCTACTGGCTGTGAGCTCTGATGGACCACAGTCAGTTTCACCATAAACACAGTGATTACAGTAGGATTTTAATGTATTATTTTAAAAACAATGAAACATTTATAAAGTTACAGTGGTTGGATTCAGCTGTGAGTAAATTACACTATGGAACTGTTGCTGGTTACAGGACCAGAGACTTTCTTTCTTCCATGCACAAAAGCCGGTCAGTGATATTAGCATATTACTGGGTGAATATTTATGTTCAGCACTTCCACATAAATAGTTTCATCACTATCAGTTTAGGAATGGAGAGCATAACTGACAGGAGAAGAAGATACAGGGACAGAATCTTTCCTCTCATATGTTTCCATGTCCTGACATCAGTGACAGCAGTCAGTCATTTTTCCACCCTGCTCTTTAAAGGGGATGAGAGGAGCTGGTGTGATTGGACAGAACTAAAGCCAGCCCCAACTCCACCTGCTCATCATGTACTATTCATCCCTCTAATAACATGTTCCATGACTTTAAACTATTCTAAAAAGTTTACGCAAACCATTGGAAGTGTGTACCATCCATCCTGCAGGACAAGTACATTCTCCAGTCACGTGGTGACAAACGCCTCCATTCTGACATGGACATCTTTCTTCACATTGCTGCCCATGTTTACCAGGAGGGCAGAGGTCTTCACAGCTAAGAAGAAAAAGAAAACAGTGTCTTGTTAATATTTGTCACAGTGGATGTTTACTTTTTACAACAATCATAAAACTTACTTTAGATGTATTATTCTTTAAAGCAAATATCATGTCACTCTATCCATAACTTATAGTTCATGAAATGAATTGGCTTGATCAATAGATTGTGCAATATATTTGTAAAGAACTTTGTTTCTCAGAATGCACCTTTTCACTTTGTTATGTTATTCCTGAGGTCACGTGTATTTGTAGTTCATAAACTGAATCAGCTATATTAATAGACTGTGCATCATAGTTGTAAAGAACTACATTTCCCAGAATGTAACTTTTCACCTCATATATCATGTCTGGTCACCAGAGCTCTAGAAAGCTCAATATGCCTCTGGTCTGCATGTAATAATGAGTGCATGAAATAGTGAGTTCCTGTTTGTGTCTGTTTGAATGTAATGAGTAATAGCAATATGTTTGAGTTACAGTAAGGAGGAGATTTTCTAGGTGTTCTGCTGATTGGGAAATGGGAAAACACATTCACTGAAACTTTATATCACTGCTGGGGTTGGAAACTAATTTTCACACGCTGGACTCGATGCTCCTGAAATAGGGCAGAGCGGTAAATACAAGTCTAAACTCCAGGTGGAAGGTGCATTTGAGCGTGCCCAACATTTTGCAAAAGATATAGGCAATTTTAACTGAATAGCGAGTGACAGCAGTGCACAGTGCGACACACTGATTTGCCTGCTCTCATTAATGCCTTTAATGCCTGTAACATGATTGTTTTGGACATCTGCTCAATTCTTGTTATTTATCATGGCCCATGAGCTACTTTTATGCATTATTTTGTGCATCTATGTGTAATTGTGTCCCTATTTAAAGGAGAATCCTTCAAAATGCACAATGTAATTTGCACCCTGGCTGCTTTTTATAGCCACATACAGAGGCACTATTTTATTCATCTTATTTGAAAATAGCCTTTATGAATTATCACAAATAGTTCAGGTATTTCACCATTAATTATTCACAGTGGATTCCAGTGAATTCAGTTGTGGATGTTAAGGTTTATTTTAAGTTGGTGTGGTCATTAAAATACATGCGGGTACCTGTTGTCCCACTTCCTAGCCTATATTGTTGTCAGGAAAATTGCAATTTGCATGTGACTGTGACAGAAGTGGGTCTGAGCAGGTGTTGGAAAATACCAAACATACCACTGCACAAAAAATGGACTTAAGCCCAAGGAAAATTACATAAAGACTACGTCTGAAGTTATGCCAGCTTTGCACTAGCAGGAAGATAGGGCCTTGTCAGTCCTCTGACTTACAAAGCTCCAGTGTATCCTGGTGAGCACTTGCATCCTCCGGTAACATGGTGACAAGAGGCACCATTCTGGCATTGGCATTTCTGCTGGCATCCGTTTCCATAGGTGTCCACTTCACACTGGGCCTCACACCACCAGCCTCTGTATCCAGGAGCGCAGATGCAGGCTCCTGTGATGGGGTTACACAGCGCTCCATTCTGGCACTGACATCTCTTACTGCAGTGGGGACCCCAGTGTTTACTGTCACACGCTGAGGGGAAGATGAAGGAAAATAATCGAGGTTTAGATTATATATCATTGAAACACTGAACATATGGAAAATAAGTTTAGATTAATTCACAGGCGTGGGCATTTGTGAATAGTGCCCCAAAGTGCTAGCGCTTGATAGCCTGTGTTACTGCAGATACATCTGCTACAAACAACATCAGACATGCATGTGCATATTGCTAAAATGTAAACCTCTTTATCTGACATTATGTTTCTGCAATGCCACTGAACACCACGGGCTCTATGGGCCCTACATTATCTCTGGAGTCAGTTATTACTGCTGCGCTACCTGACTACCACAACTATCTCCAGCTGTCATGACCACATATGACCCAGTTTCACAAACAGGGCAGGAAGGTAAGGAGGAGCAGAGGGAGAAGAGGAGGGGATACTGCTGGAGTTTGTTTTGACTCTCACATCACCCTTAATGGTGACGTGAGAAGTTAGTTAATGCAGCCTAAAGTTTAGGTCACTTACAGTACTGTTGTGTATTATAGTTATTCATGCAGACAGTGCAATAAAGAGCATTGTTGTTTAATGAATTTCATTTGTGCTCAGCCTCCTCTGTTCCACTACATAAACACAGCTCGGTCTTTATGTGCCCAGCATGCAGAGTAACACAGCCATCTCCAACCATTTCATCCATTCTGAAGTTGTTCAAGTGATTAACAGGCTCCTTTTTTATTTTGTATTATCCTGCTTCACTCTGACCTGATAACAAAGTGCATACTTGTGTTTCCTCAGGCAGTCTGGCCTTGTGTGACAAACAGGGCAGGGACCAAGAATTGAGGGGTGGGGGACAATGAGAAGGAGGAGATTAGAATACTAATATCTACAGTGGGTACGTAAAGTATTCAAACCCCCTTAAATTTTTCACTCTTTGTTATATTGCAGCCATATGCTAAAATCATTTAAGTTCATTTTTTTCTCATTAATGTACACACAGCACCCCATATTGACAGAAAAACACAGAATTTTTGACATTTTTGCAGATTTATTAAAAAAGAAAAACTGAAATATCACATGGTCATAAGTATTCAGACCCTTTGCTCAGTATTTAGTAGAAGCACCCTTTTGAGCTAATACAGCCATGAGTCTTTTTGGGAATGATGCAACAAGTTCACACCTGCATTTGGGGATCCTCTGCCATTCCTCCTTGCAGATCCTCTCCAGTGCTGTCAGGTTGGATGGTAAACGTTGGTGGACAGCCATTTTCAGGTCTCTCCAGAGATGCTCAATGGGGTTTAAGTCAGGGCTCTGGCTGGGCCATTCAAGAACAGTCACAGAGTTGTTGTAAAGCCACTCCTTC
>NW_018128089.1:242024-242453 GCF_001952655.1 Monopterus albus | reverse complement strand
CCGCATGGAGTTTGCTAAAAAACACCTGAAGGACTCCAAGCTGGTGAGAAATAAGATTCTCTGGTCTGATGAGACCAAGATAGAACTTTTTGGCCTTAATTCTAAGCGGTATGTGTGGAGAAAACCAGGCACTGCTCATCACCTGTCCAATACAGTCCCAACAGTGAAGCATGGTGGTGGCAGCATCATGCTATGGGGGTGTTTTTCAGCTGCAGGGACAGGACGACTGGTTGCAATCGAGGGAAGGATGAATCCAGGACATTTTCCGGATATCCTGGACGAAAACCTTCTCCAGAGTGCTCAGGACCTCAGACTGGGCCGAAGGTTCACCTTCCAACAAGACAATGACCCTAAGCACACAGCTAAAATAACGAAGGAGTGGCTTCACAACAACTCTGTGACTGTTCTTGAATGGCCCAGCCAAAGCCC
>NW_018128089.1:217740-241602 GCF_001952655.1 Monopterus albus | reverse complement strand
TGAGGAAAAAAATGAACTTAAATGATTTTAGCATATGGCTGCAATATAACAAAGAGTGAAAAATTTAAGGGGGTCTGAAAACTTTCCGTACCCACTGTACATGTAAAACCCTTCCTGCATTCAAATCCTCTATCCTGGTAGCTTTGTGAAACCTGACCTAGATTGAAGAAAGGCCAAACTCCAAGAGCTTGGGGCTCCTCATCCGCTTGCCGGAGAGCAGCCTGTTCCGTTTCATTAGCCTATTCAAGGTGGTCATGAACAAAAAAAGACCGCACTGTGCCAGCCAGGAATTGGTCACAGGGCTGGATGCATTCCATTCTCAGTCTGGTCTGTGATCTTTAGAGAAAAAACCTATAAGGGATGAAACTTCTGCATATTGTGTCCTCATTTGAATCCATTCTGACACAAGTCAAAAACACATTAAAAGCTTTGTCACACTCACACTAAGAGAGATTTCAGGGGAAAAGAGTCAGTCAAGTAGAGGAACAAGTACTGTGCAAGTAACTTGAGCTGCCAGTTGTTGTGGGTGGGCTCAGCTCTCACTCTTCAGACTGAGGAGGGACTGGGACCATGATGTTTTTCTATTTAGTGATTACCCAGCCTAATGGGCATGGTGCACCCATGGGAACGGTAAACGCCTTTCTCACTAACATGGAGGATTCCCACTGAAAAAAAAACACTTGTAGTACCCCTCCAGATTTCCAGGCTGAGCAGGACTGCATGTCTTCCCCCAAAGTTTTATCCTTATAATACAATAAATGTATCTCCCCACTAAGCAGTGTCTTTAAACAAGGACACCAAGATGTTATATGAGAACAACAGCAAACCTAATTTTTCTCCTAAGTAGTGATCATTCTGTAGCAAAAAAATACTTGTTGGTCCTCACTTTATAGCAAGTACAAGAACACACACACACTACAGGTCTCTGTCTTCTCTGTTGCTGAACACAAACATCTGAAAATAACCCTGAATATGTCATACAGTGAATTTTCACAGCAGTAACTTAATGATCTGCTTCACATACCCTTACCCGGTGGGAACTTGATGTTAGTTCCACTTTGCTTTGCCACTGTATTTTTTCTTCTGTCTGTTTATGTGAGAGTTGGGCTGAGCGCTTCTCATGCACACTCACGCAGCCAAACAGAGGATGTTGACAGCAATACTATCACTGTAGAACAAAATCTGCCAGTAACAGCAGTGTATCAAACAGCTGTCAAACACGCTGAACACAAGCTTGCAGAAAAGTGACGTCTTTACCATTTTGCCCGAGGTCAACTAGCTGAAGTCCCTGTTTAACCTCTAAGTCAGAGTCATTTTCACAGTGTGCTTGTTATGCTAATACTGGAGATGTAACAATGCTGACAATTTACCAGTCATGGGCAACAGCTTTATTTGGCCAGTAAAGCTGATTCTTATTCTGAAATCAGGAGCATCCTTTCTCAAAGTGATTCTGAAAAACTGGCCCATGCATTTGCTAGTTCCAGGCTGGACTACTGTAACTCTTTACTATCAGGATGTCTCCCGTATTAGCTTCTCTCCACTGGCTCCAGGATAGAATTTTAAATCCTTCTCCTAACAGACAAATGCCATGTCCTGCTCCTGACTTCCTGTTAGAGACTTATGGTGAAAGGAACTTCCAGGTTATCATCTCATTCTCTTTAGCTTCACTTCTGCCAATCAGTGACTGATTCGGATCACCTGGCTAATTCCTCTCACCTGTTGCTTGTCGTCTCTGCCCTACATATACTGCTTTGTTTCCTTGCTCTAATGGCCAGATAGGCATCCGCACCATGCTATGTGTTCCAGCTGTCATCTGTCTGTGCACCTGCATTCTGTCAGCCTGAACCTCATTTCTGCACCTGTTGCCTGGCTCTTCACATGCACAACACAGTTCTTTCCAACCTTCATTCATCACCAGACCTGTATCTTGTCTGCACTATCTTGTCACCAAACCTGTTATTTCTGCCTGACTGAGACCTGCCTTCAGACCTGTACTCTGCCCACTGATTCTTGTCTGCCTAGTGCTTTCCACCAGCTGGACTGTATTGCTGTCAGGTTCTCTCCAGTTCATGTTACCTATTAGGGTCAGACGTCCTAATACCATGTAGTACATCTTAATCAGAATCAGCTTTATTGGCCAGGTGTGTTAAACACATGAAGGATTTGACTCCAGTACAGTGGTTCTCAATGCGTATGTACAATGTTCTTCTGTAAAGCAATGAGTAAACAAGATAAGACTGAGAGAACAAAATAGTTTGCAAGCATGTAAAAGCTGCTAAACCCCAGTGTATTTACATAGCATTTCACTCAGTAAAAGAAATTTCAGGTATATGTGGAATATATAACAAAATATGAGCAAAACTCCACCACTGCTACTAGCCCAAGTGTTACAGCTGCAGATTCATAACAGCATCTTTCTACCATTCACTGGTTGATGCTGCTGTAGCTGAACCACCTTCTGTGGGTGGTGGCTGAGTTTGACTGCTCTTGAAAAACATCCTTATATTACTACATGAAACACAGCACAGACAAGACAACCTGCCATGACGATGTTTAAGCTCACATGACATGATTAAGGATTACATTTCTAAATAATTTGTAATGTTATGTTCCTATTGAACATAATGACACTGAAATGTAGTGGAGTTGAGTAGACAGCATCTCAAATTTGTCCTTAAGTACAGTAGCCTTATTGAGGAAATTTTTGTAGTCAAAAAAACAAAACATCGCCATGAGAACACAGTGTTTTGCTCCCATGGTGTTTCTCACCGCTGGTGTTGTTATGATATGGTATCAGCTTTTTTTTGTGTGTGTGTGCTCAGAGTGCTTTCACAGAAAACCCACATGCACAAAGACACAGCTGCTCAAAGACACGGCTGCTCAAAGACAGCAACAGCTGGAGGACTTACCGCTGGAACAGTTGGTGCCACCCCAACCCGGCTCACACTGACAGGTGTTGGGGGCCGTACAATGTCCGTGAACGCAGCTCTCTGCACAATGAGCTGGACGTGGAGGAGACAAGAAGACAGGCCAGGCATCAGTACAGTCACAGAGACTTTAAAACTTTAAAAAATATATCTGCATAGGAATTAGTCATGTAGGGTTAAATAAAACTTTAAACTTATACTTTCCCTTTAACAGTGCTGTACAGTTAAGACATGGATCTGACTTCTGACTGAAGTCATGGTCATGCACTCTATTTGGACTGTTGTGAGACATGGCTTACTTGAGACATCCAAATTTGAAAAGTTATAAGTTCAGACCAAAATAAGAATGGCCGACCTTGTTTAAAAGTATGTCTAATCACTATCTTTGACAGTAAATGATACTCAAATTGTGGTACGGACTAATTTTCAGTCAGCTTTTTTTGTCCCCATGCACACAATAATTTTAAATTAGTCCGGTGTTCATTCTAATTTTAACTCTGGTTTGGTTTCCACCAAATCTTGGGAAAATATCTGGCCCTTTAGCTGCTAAAACTTTATCAGCCATCATCTAAAACTGAATTTATACTCCCTCCAAACTACAGTATATGTCAAATGTTTGGTTCAGAAACCCCGTCAGACCATTTCAGACAGCACTCTTTAAAACTTCTGAGAGATCATAAAGCAAGCCCCTCTGGCTGCTGCTTAGTGTTAGATGAGTAATGTAAGTAAATTGTGTTTATCAGTTTTTTCCTCAGAAAGCAGCTGCCTGTTGCTGCCTGGAAACCAGGCTGACGAGAGCACTGAGACTGAACCAAAACATTCAGTCTGTGGAACACAAAACTAACACAGGCTAAAAGAGGCTTAAGAGCTCTGTAGATCTGTGAGGAACTTAAGAGCTGGTGATAATTCTATGTGGGTTCATCACTACAAACACCCCCATTTCAAACTAAGTCTGCAGCAGGAGGAAGCTGGGTCATAAAACACAGGACTTTCCCACCAGAGAAAGGTGTTCCAGTGTGAAACATTCCCCAGCCTTAACCATAGGTTTATTATTGTAATTGTAAATGTATTATTGTATTACGTTCACCATAATAACAGCAGGCTGTGTGTTAGCATAATGCTTTATGTTACTGTCACTGATGAACAACAGTTGTTTTTGCCACTGGCCCCTCTGGCTTCACACCTGCTGAGATAAAGTGGTGGGGGGTACACAGTAGCCTCACTGACAAGCCACTGTAATAATAACACATGTTGTTTTATTAACTAGTGACAGTCATTCAGCTGAACCATGCTTCCCATTTTCTTCAGCATGTAGAAGTGGGATGTAATGGTACGTCGCTCCAAAATCTCCTGCAGAATCGATGTGTAGTGATGGTGAAAGCTAAAGCATAGGACTTACATAAAATTTCCTACACATCAAACCATTCAGTGACCTTTATGGTGCATTTGTTACTCTATATTATTCCACAGTTTATTTAAAAAAAAATTTGATGTTTACAAAAGTTCATAATAAGTGACAAGAAATTTTATGACTTGTATTTTTTCCCTTGCTGTATCGAAAGTGAATCGAAGCCCAACCTGGCCATGATTTGTGTGTCCCATTACACCCCTAGTGTAATGCTTATGTTTTTTTTACCATTGAACAAAAGAAAATTTAATTAAGTTTCCTAAAATGGTGTTTTTCATTAGTTAAATCAATGTGCAACTAAAGCTGCATTAACAAAAATTTTGCACAAATTTGGATAAATCAATTTAAAACCATGTCTAGAACTGTTTTCTCCTTGCTTTATCCTCAGGCCTTGTGTTTATTCCTTGCCTTCTGTGGCCACTGTTGTTAAAATCTGCACCACACCACTTCCACGCCCCCGCTGATGTCAAGTATGTGACATTGAATGCGATATGATAGAGGCCAGAACATTAGTACTGTATCAATATTACTGGGGAAAACATTCCTTTTTATAATGTGCTTGTGTTACTGCTTTAGGTAGGAAAAAGGATCGCTGCAATGCCACTGAAAACCATGGATTCTGTGGACTATATCAGAATCAGAATCAGCTTCATTGGCCAGGTGCATTGGACATGAGGAATTTGACTCCGGTCAAATGTCTCTCAATGTGTATGTACAATGCCCTTCCATAAGGCAATGAGTAGACAAGTCAACAAGATAGAACTGAGAGAACAAAAAAAGAAAAATAATGTGTAAACAAGAAAAAGGAATGTGCAGATAACTCACGAATGCAGATCTCTCCATTCTCATGGAAGCCTGGGCAGCACTGGGCCTTTCTTCGGTACATGGTTTTCTCTCCTCTACGGTATGCTGTTCGATAGCTCACTCTGTGCACAGACAGAAAGATGGGTCACACTCAGTTAAGGAAATGCTACACACTGCTGCCGCGCATCAGGTCTCAGTGATGCATCCCTCACCTGTGTCTGGTGCACTTGAACCAGTTGAGGATGTCGGTGCAGCTGGTATAATAAATCTGATCAAAAGGATGGGCGTACGTCTCCTGCACTGTCACTGAGTAGCTGAAACCACAGGAGAGAGAGAGATCAGTGTGTGGGTGTGTGTATGCCTGACATCCTACCACCCATATGTATTCAACTTTAAACAACATAGGCAGCATAGCAGGGAAATCTGCCTCCACCTTTTTTCTTTTACATTTCACTTAATGGACTTCCCTTCAATTCTGAAATCAGCCAAAAAGTAAAATTTACTTTTTAAACAACTGTGTCACTTATGTGTTACTGAAGATGATTTTTAGAAAATAAACAAGGTAGCAGCCTGTATGTTCTGTAGGTGTAATAACTAAGTTTTACAAAGGAGATTAATAAAATATAGGTAGGTACACCTGAGGTGTTCAGATCAGTCTCATAAAAATCTGTCTCATAAATTATCAGCCTAATAAATGATTAACAACAATTTTGGAATTTTAACTAATAATTAAAAGTAGCAAAATAAATGAAATTTTTTTTAAAATTATTAGCCTTTAGATTTAGTTGTAACTATTACAACCAGATTTATAGCACCAATTGAAAAACATTGCAGTGAAGGCATTTGGAGTGTTCTGATGGAAGAAGCTGGTAATATTTGAGCAAAAACAACAATAAACTTCATTTAAGAAATGTCTTCTTTTGTTCTCTGTCCATAGTTCTGCATAGAAAGGTGTTGTCTGTGATATGCAGTGCAGAAAGACAGAATTTAGTCTGTGCTTGGGGTTTATATGGGCAAAGTTACACCATATTGTGTTTCTCTATTTTCTGGTGAGTCTATGGGTGGATTAGGAAGTTAATATATGAAGGATTGTGGGAAAATGAGTCTATGTGGCTGGGATAATCCCTACATTTCACCCATGAACACTTTGTTTCTTGCCTGATTAATCTGTATACAAACAAATGCAAAAACAAACAAGACAACATGGTGATGTGTGAGCTGCAGAGGTAGGTGTATTTTTGCCCCCCTGTGATTTTTCACACATGGCTACTCTTAGTTTGAATGCATCACAACACACTGTCATTAGACTGATACTGAACTGTGGTCTTCTTCTGTTAGGTGAGGAGGTGGTTCTTGTATATTTGATCTGCTCCTGCATAATTAGTTACCATGGTGACTGGAATCAGTGGGAACATGAGAAATCTCTGTGGCACAGATCCGTGAGGTCAAAGGTCTCAAAAATGATCAGAGCAATGTGGCTCACCTCTCCCAGTAGCTGCAGACGTTGGGGTCCTCCAGGCTGAGGGAGGAAGTAATGCAAGGCAGGAAGCAAAAGGCTACAGCCAACATTACTGTCCTGTGGCAGTGCAGTGACATAGCCATCTCAATCAGAGCTTCACCTTTAGACAGAGAAGGATGAGGAAAAGACACAGGAACACACAGAAGCTGCTTAGATGGTACAGTGACATACAGTTAGATCACGAGAAAACACTGAACAATCTGTTGGTTTTGTTTAACTATAAAAACATGTTCTCAGTTGTAGAGTGATTTTGAGTCATGCTTGGTAAACAGTATACCTGCTAAACATCACCATGTTAAAAGCACAATTGTGAACTAATAGTGTGTTAATTAAGCCTCAAAGAACTCCTGGCATAGGCTCTTCATCTCAGGTCATTTTGAGATTCCAATGGAGGTCACCAGTCATTACTCTTAAAGTCAATCTTTCAAAACAAATCAATTCAAGTCTCAAATGATCGAATTCTGACTGGAGTCCAAGTCATGTGACTCCACACCTCAGGCTTGTGTGTGAGAACATTTGTAGTTTGTGTATTTTGGAATTTAGCTTTTCTGCGGTCTCAATTTGGCACTATTTTTATACCCTGATTTCCCTCATTGAAATCTTCTCTTTTAATTTTTTTTGCACAGTCTGAGCAGCATGAGAATTCTAGAAGAGCTGTAGGCTTCGCCATTTGCAGCTTACTTTCACCACACACACACACACCCATTCAATGGGAACGTTTCATTTCCAAAGTGGTGCCTTTAGTCTTAAAACATAAATGTTTGATTAAAATAAATCTGAGTCATATAATCAGCAGTATTCAGCACAGTTCTATCTTTACTAGTTGGCGTGGAACTAAAAACATGAGGATACACAGTATTTTGTTTACCACAATGACAGAACTCCAGTGAGAGACTGGTGATTCCACAGGGCTCTGGTGTTTAGGTACTTGAAAGAATCTTTTAATGACAAGGCAGACTTATATGACTCCTCTTCCCAAGGAGCAAGACTTCTGTAATTTGATAAAAAATAGAATTAATTTAATTTTATAACATAAACCACATTCATGATGCATTCATTAAACTAAAACCTATGATATATTAAAAACTGCTATGGCCATAGCCGCACTTTTTAATCAAACAGAAATATAGTTTTTGTATCATTAATACACACTTTCAGAATTTAGCCTGACAGAGTTGCTATCTTTGGAAACTTAAGGTTCTGTTGGTTTGAACATCACACTATTAGAGATAAACCTGCCAGTGCGTCCTACAGGCTCTACAGTTTTTTTGTAACTGACAAAACCACTCTGATCTACTGAGATGAAGAAAATCTCAGGCTGCAAAGAGGAACAATGCTCAGACAGTCACTGCTGTCTTCTTATGTTTGCTGTATTTATTCTGATCACAGTATGAAGTGTTCATACTTATAAAGGAAAAAACAGGTTAGATATAACCTACCATGAAAATATATGTGGCAATGCCGAAGTACAATCTCAGTGCAGTAAACTGAATAGCTACACCTGTGACAGCTGCAACAACGCAGTAACAACATCTATGGCTTTCAGTGAAGTCCAAATGCATGAACAAGGTTCTAAACTAACCTGTGGAGTTCCTGGTCTTAGCCCGGGTTTTGTATAATGCAACACAGCTTCACATGGTAAAGGACTGTTAGACATCAGCAACATAAGCATAAACGCAGTTGCATCACTGGGGAAAAACACCAGCATTAAACCTACATGCTACTACTAGGATGAAGATATATAGGAGAAAGACTGAATTTTGTCTCCTGTTAGTCAAGCTAAAAAGGTATCACCTCCCAGTCAGTATGGACAAGAGTAATGATAAAGTGACCAACCTTTCAACATACAGTATTTGAGATAGACTAGCCTACTCAGACATACCTTTTAAGTTTAATATTCAGAAATTAGCTAAAACAAAAATGCTGCAAATGTATATGCTGGCTCACTGTTGCTCACAGTGGTGTGTGTTTATACTGTACATCAAAAGGGTCAAACACCATCCACACCGTGAAGCATTATGTGAGAAAGATATTTCAACTGAAAACGTGCTAAAATATAATCCAAAATGTCAAATATAAAAGTTTAATCTTTGGCGGGATCTTTAGGATTTGTCATTGTGTCTACAGCAAATATGTCTAATCTTCTTCCTTAATGGCACAAATACAGCTGTTGCCTCCAGCACATTACTCCAGCTGTTCTATGATTCACGAAGTGACTGAAGAGCCCTCTATCTTGTGGCTAGCCAACGTTTGAAATCAGTTAACAGAGGAAGCCTAAAAGATGTCTCCAGTGGCTGTAGGGCTGCTGACACTGTGTCTGTGCAGGCAGTTTATGGGCCAGCAGGGCCAGTCCTCTCTGGTTTCACTGAGCTACAAGAGGGCACAGCTGCAGCCACCAAACAGAACCCCTTCCCACCTCAAGACAACTGCACCGCTGCACAAACAAGGGCCATGCTGTGTGTATGAAAGGTTGCTCCAGACACACAAACCGCTAATGGAGCAGATTAGACTTGGTAGCACAACTCTGATACATTGTTCAAGGCAGCACAGGGTTGACATCTCTTTGTGTGCTCATAAAGCAGAATGCCCAGAACCAAGACTTGATGTCTCAAGTCCCTCTAGGCCTAGATAAAGGCTGCACTCAAGCCATGGACCAAAGTCTAATAGCAGACACACAAGAGTTTTGGAGGCCCATTTTTCAAAATATGAAGCAATTCCAATACACTCAACAATTTAATATGTCACATAAGAAATATACACAATATGAACTTCAAACCCAGCGATTAGACATTGATCTTTAACCATTTTTGCTTAAAAATGAGTCTCATCTCTTTCTCCAGTTCCAGTCATTAATGGTTATAGAGGAAATGAAATTTCAATTACACAATCAGACATGTACCAAAACATTAATAGTTGTACTGGACCAATATGGTTTCAGAGACTCATCAAGACCTAACTCAAGAACACCATGTCCTGAAGTTCAATCGGTGCAGTGGCCATTCTCACACTACAGTCTGTAAGAAACATCTATGATTTTAAGGCAGAAGCAATTTATTACAGTACAATATAAGCTCTGACTATATTTACTGTGCAGATCACATTTTCTGTTTAGGTCTGTGCAGGTCAAACTCATACGATGTGCCATATGTTCCAAAATTTGTAAAAAAAAAAAAAAAAAAAAAAAAAAAAAAAAAAAAAAAAAAAAACATTTTTAAAAAGTGAAGTTTATAGTGAACATTGTTGTATCATAAATACATTTCGGGCATTTGTCACAAACCAAAGAACTGGAAAATTCCAGTAAATTCAGTCAGTGGGGCGATTCTCTTCATTGTTGATAAACCTCTTTCCTTCACAACACATAGCCTACACGCATTAGGAGACGCGAGATTGCCGTCCCAACATGGCGGCCACGTTGACGCATCGCCTTAATAAGACAGCAGCAGCTCATGCGGCACCTAGTGTTTTCACTTGTGCTTACAGAAGCTTATTCGTCTGATGACAAAATCTGCAAGTTTTTTTATACACTTTAACTAAACCCCTTAAGTAAATAATTTTAATGAAAGACGGGTAGTTAATTGTTATGCATTTACTGATCCTTGTTAGCCTAAAAGGCGACCAAAATTTGTTATTAGGCTATTAATCACATCCAATCTTTAATTAAATCATACAGGTTGGCTACCCTGGTTAACTTTCGAAGAGGAACATTACCTTATCTGTTAGAATAACGATTCTGCCTTAATGCATGGAGCCGTTCGTTGGTGCGGATGGTAATATGTCCAGTAATTAATAATGAAACACAGGCTAACTGCGCTGTCCTCTGCAAAGCCCACAGGACATTCAGCTGAAGAGTGCGCTGTTTATGGCAGCGTTCAGTCAGATGAGTGGAGTCTCCGCTAGCGTTTCAACACACTGACAAACTTTCCCCATTCTTGAAAGCTTCTTTGCGTCTCTAGCCTCCCCGCCCATCACGGCTACTTCGTCCTTCTTGTTTTATTTGGATGAAAACGGATGGCGCAGTCAGCCTACATAGGCTGTCGGATAGCCTGCGTTTATGACTAGGCAAACGAAAATATTCTAGTGATAATACATTCTGAGGAAGACGTTACAAGTCCGTGATAGGACAGATTGATTCTTTTTTAAATTCCTTTATTCACAAAACACTGCAGAACAATGCTCAGTTTCCATCATATTTTATCACATTGTGATGAAAGAACATGGGAGCTCTGTGTAAATTCAACTGAAACAGTGACCATATAGATAGAGGTTTAAAAATAAGAAAGAAGATTACATACAAATAAATGTGTTTATACTTAACATACTGTATACAAACACTTAATACAAACAATAAAACAAGTACAGTGGGTACGGAAAGTATTCAGACCCCCTTAAATTTTTCACTCTTTGTTATATTGCAGCCATATGCTAAAATCATTTAAGTTCATTTTTTTCCTCATTAATGTACACACAGCACCCCATATTGACAGAAAAACACAGAATTTGACATTTTTGCAGATTTATTAAAAAAGAAAAACTGAAATATCACATGGTCATAAGTATTCAGACCCTTTGCTCAGTATTTAGTAGAAGCACCCTTTTGAGCTAATACAGCCATGAGTCTTTTTGGGAATGATGCAACAAGTTTTTCACACCTGCATTTGGGGATCCTCTGCCATTCCTCCTTGCAGATCCTCTCCAGTTCTGTCAGGTTGGATGGTAAACGTTGGTGGACAGCCATTTTCAGGTCTCTCCAGAGATGCTCAATTGGGTTTAAGTCAGGGCTCTGGCTGGGCCATTCAAGAACAGTCACGGAGTTGTTGTGAGGCCACTCCTTCGTTATTTTAGCTGTGTGCTTAGGGTCATTGTCTTGTTGGAAGGTGAACCTTTGGTCCAGTCTGAGGTCCTGAGCACTCTGGAGAAGGTTTTCATCCAGGATATCCCTGTACTTGGCCGCATTCATCCTTCCCTCGATTGCAACCAGTCGTCCTGTCCCTGCAGCTGAAAAACACCCCCATAGCATGATGCTGCCACCACCATGCTTCACTGTTGGGACTGTATTGGACAGGTGATGAGCAGTGCCTGGTTTTCTCCACACATACCGCTTAGAATTAAGGCCAAAAAGTTCTATCTTTGTCTCATCAGACCAGAGAATCTTATTTCTCCCCATCTTGGAGTCCTTCAGGTGTTTCTTGCACTGAGGAGAGGCTTTCGTCGGGCCACTCTGCCATAAAGCCCCGACTGGTGGAGGGCTGCAGTGATGGTTGACTTTTTACAACTTTCTCCCATCTCCCGACTGCATCTCTGGAGCTCAGTCACAGTCATCTTTGGGTTCTTCTGTACCTCTCTCACCAAGGCTCTTCTCCCCCGAAAGCTCAGTTTGGCCGGACGGCCAGTTCTAGGAAGGGTTCTGGTCGTCCCAAACGTCTTCCATTTAAGGATTATGGAGGCCACTGTGCTCTTTGGAACCTTAAGTGCAGCAGAAATTTTTTTGTAACCTTGGCCAGATCTGTGCCTTGCCACAATTCTGTCTGAGCTCTTCAGG
Organism: Monopterus albus; assembly: GCF_001952655.1. NCBI lineage: Eukaryota > Metazoa > Chordata > Actinopteri > Synbranchiformes > Synbranchidae > Monopterus > Monopterus albus. The sequence goes on along the minus strand of NW_018128089.1, from coordinate 229,405 downwards.
CAGTTCCTTTGACCTCATGATTCTCATTTGCTCTGACATGCACTGTGAGCTGTAGGGTCTTATGTAGACAGGTGTGTGGCTTTCCTAATCACGTCCAATCAGTATAATCAAACACAGTTGGACTCAAATGAAGGTGTAGAACCATCTCAGGGATGATCAGAAGAAATGGACAGCGCCTAAGTTAAATATATGAGTGTCACAGCAAAGGGTCTGAATACTTATGACCATGTGATATTTCAGTTTTTCTTTTTTAATAAATCTGCAAAAATGTCAAAAATTCTGTGTTTTTCTGTTAATATGGGGTGCTGTGTGTACATTAATGAGGAAAAAAATGAACTTAAATGATTTTAGCATATGGCTGCAATATAACAAAGAGTGAAAAATTTAAGGGGGTCTGAATACTTTCCGTACCAACTGTAACTAAGGCTTTGGTTCTGTCTCAGTTAAATTACTGTTCTGTAGTTTGGTCTGGCACTTCACTGGGTAATATTAATAAATTGTAATTGGTGGAGAATAAGGCAACAAGAGAAGCCAGTCCATCGCAGGGTCATCATAAGAACAATGAATCCAAATATTATTTACAATACGTTATCTTTCTGTACTGTTACACTTAATTATTTAACAAGACTGCTGTTGGGGGTGATTTTTACCAAAAGTTAAAACTACAGCAATTCAACATACAGTAAAATATTGTGTCCAGGAATTGAGGGATCTGCAGAAATCCTCTCTGCCGTCCTTTTGGCCGTGAGGTGTACAGGTCCTCCATACAAGGGAACTTGCCAAATCAACCGAAAAACAGACGCCCACTGACAGCCCGAAAGAGGCCCATGGCCAACCGTCACAGGCCTTAGACACCACAAAAAAGTGGGGGAAAGGAACAAAGAGCTATTATTTTGAACAGCTCTATAAGAATTCAAAGAGCCGCTATTCCCATCACTAATAGATACCAAAACAGTTTTTGTATCAGGCTGTAAACATGTTCATTTCCCCTGTAAAGTTGGGCATTTTAACACTGGAATCTGTGGTCCCTTTTGAACGCAGCCTCAAATGCTCATTCGAGAAACTGCAGGTTTTAATACTTCCGCTTTGGTTTCATAGTACACCTCAGTGATGAACAGTGAGGTAGCAAGCACTTCTCTTTCACTGCAGGAAGGTTTTGCATGTACAACCTTACCATGTGTCCTGTTGAAACATTCAAAGCATGAGTAAAAAATAATACAAATAACTGGATGTTGAATGTATTTTAATTTTTTACTCTTATAATTACAATTAATGACAGGATCCCCATACACTGCATTCTCGCTTTTAATTACATTTGCTGTAACGTTTCACACATTTTAGCAACAAAGACAGGAGTATCAAGTTGCTCAGGTGGGTTGTATTTTGTGCACGGACGATCGGATTTACTATTTTTCTCGTGGAACCTAAAAGCAGCATCGCTGGTGACGTACGTTAATAAAAAGAAACATGGCGTCGGGACAGCAATGGGTGTTGGTGGAAATGGTGCAAGCGTTTTATGAGGCAAGTTTTTTTCTCTCAGAGTAATTTTTCTGATAATTACAGTTAGAGTGTATGTAACAGTTCCTCTAGCTACACGTTGATGTCCAAGGTTCATGGTTGTATACTACAGTCAGGAAGTGTCCGTGGAACGGGAAGATGAGCGGAGCATGGAGTTAGCAGTCTCTTGTAGCCAATCGCCAGTAAGCTGATTCCTGCGGTGTTACTGTCGGTGTAAAACCAGTCAAGAGGCCAACAGAGATGTGGGCTGACTCTGGCAATCCGTAGCACCAGCTTTGTGACTCTCAAACATATATGAGGATCACGGACCTAAGCCCCCGTGAGCGTTCGAAACTCAAACTTGTCGAATGTTGTAACTCCGTACCGTCGTTTTTTAACACTCACCCAAAATCTGGGGGTATTTCATGATTCCTCGTTAACTATGCTAACGATGCGGAATTTAAAAACCGTCCGGTCCAGTAAAAATATAAATTGTCACTTTTTTGAAGCATAGAGTTGGCTTTGCCGAAAAGTTAAGATGGCCACGGGAAATAACGTCGCTCTGTCGTAGAAGCCGGAGGTCGAGAACAGCGCCACCAGCGGTCAGGAGCTACTTAACAAGTACACAGTCTGACGCGCTCTGCTTTACTATAGTATTTGTGAGTGGTTTAGCGTCTTTTTGAAGGAAACAATGAGCGTGATGATTATTTCGGCTGCTTAAAATTATAGTTAATAGCTATAAAGAAATATTAAAATGACTGTTTTTAAAATCCTCCTTTGTCATAAGAAACAGTTGTCACATCCACAGTAGTCCAGAAATTATAGTTGTATGTTATTTGCCTTCATTTTAGAATTATCTTAAAAAATGTCACGTACAAATGATGACATCAGTAAACAGGCTTTACGTTTTTACCAAGTCAGGGCTTTTTTGGCTTTGGTGGAATGGGAAAGCTTAAATATTTGGGTATAATTTTAACAATATCAGTTTTGGAGTATTCATGGAAGAGGTACTTTCTTCTAATGGGGCCAGGAAAATATTCCACAGTAAGAGCATCTCTAATGATTGTATTATTACATCTTATATCAATGAGTTTGTACTTAGAAATTGTGATATTTTGTAATACAGGAACTGGAATAAACTGACAATGATCCTTCTATCAAATGAAGAAAGGGAGATTATTATTATTATCATCATTAACCTTTCTGGTACAACTGGGCCCAACAAATTCCTCAAATTTTAAGTATTCCCCTGCCTAGTTACCAAATATAAGATAGACCAAATACCATCCAGGTTTTGATAAAGATAGATTCACATTTCATAAGAATCTATCTGTAATAGGCACACTGTGTGGGCTGACGTTGTGCTTGTAAAGTAAGTGTCCATTATAGTAAGAAACACTGACTTGGTCAGCAATTAAAAGATTGGATTTTATTCATAGGCATGCGTCCTGAATGTTTTAGTGGAATCATTGCTCTGGTGTAATTACAAAATTGACAGGATTAAACAGACACTCTTGAATCCACACCCATTCAGCAGTCTTAACACCAAAATGTTCTCCATGTTCTCATCTTCCTCAGGCTCCTGCTTATCACTTGATTTTGGAGGGGATCCTCATTCTGTGGATCATCAGACTAGTCTTCTCTAAGACCTACAAACTTCATGAGACTTCTAAACTGACAGAAAAGGTAAACTGGAAACAGTGCAATGGCACATAAACAACAGCGTATGTGCGTAAATGTCACCAAACAGCTGTTATGTTGTTCCACATTACAGGAAAAGGAGGACCTGATTGAGGAGTGGCAGCCAGAGCCTCTTGTTTCCAAAGACCATCCTTCCCTCAGCTATGATGTTGTCACAGGGTAAAAACCACAGGAGAAATTTCTGCTTTAGAATCAGAAACAAAATCGTCTTGAATTGCCAAGTATGTTTGAACATACAGGAATTTGACTCCAGTACAGAGGCTCTCAATTTGTTGTAAAGTAATGAGAATAAAAATGAAAAAGTAGAGCAACTTACTTACTGCTTTTAGTATAGGCAGACTCTAAGTGTTCACAAGGGTCCGTCAAAGTTTTCTCACAGGTGTCTAATAGAAGTAATGGTCAGTGTGATTCATTTACAGTCTTTCCATTACTTAGTTTGCCACCAGAGAGCACTTAATTTTTACACTATAAAATGTCCTGCTCACTACATATCTAGATTGCAAATCTTGAAATAACAAATGTTAAGGAATCTATAAGAAAACTGATACTGACCTCAAAAGAACCTAATTTGTTTTGTTCTCTCGCTCTTGCATAGCTTCTTGCCAGCTATTAAAAATCATCTTATTCCATTCTGACTCCTTGCTTTTATTATCTGTCACCACTATTAACCATTCCTGCATGCCATATCACAACAATACATGAGTTTTTTTGTTTGTTTGTTGTTTTTTTTTGGTCAAAGTACACTCTGGAAAGTAAGAAAAAAGGCCAGTAAATTGCATGCAGCAAAATAACTGAATGTTTTGTAACTTGAACTTTCTAAACTGTTTGACTGTAAACATCTAAACACAATGTTTTCATTTACAGACCTCCCAGCCACAAAATTATAATTAATGGAAAAGAGTGCATTAACTTTGCATCATTTAACTTCCTGGGTCTCCTCGACAATGAGCGGGTTAAGGTCAGTGTGTAATATTTGAAGCCATCATTCATTGTTGTCGTTAGATTTTTTTTTTTCTTGATTCAAGTGAGGAAAATTAATCACAGTTTGACTGGAACCTCAAATGTTCCCTTTTCCTCCTCATTACAGCAAAAGGCTTTGGCATCACTGAAAAAATATGGCGTGGGAACTTGTGGTCCCAGAGGCTTCTACGGAACTTTTGGTGAGTAAAAATATTCTTCTCTGCTTTGTTTTCTATTAACTTTCTACCAACTAGGTAATTCAGTAAACTGTAGAAAACAGGCAGTTATGTGTACAGATGCAGCCACCTTAAACTGCTGGCTGGACCACAACAGAACTTGCGTGATCTGTGACTGATCCCTATCCGGCCCCGGCTGTGTAAATGAGGATGCTGCATGTCACACAGGTTGTTCAGACAAAAGGGTGAATTGACAAAATGACAGTTGTTCTAATATCCACAGAGTCACAGTGTAATAACGATGGACAGTGGGCTACTGATTTTATTCAGAGCTGAGGAAGAGTCAACACCGTGTAACACACTGCCAGTATTTAAATGAGATGAAAGATCGCTGTTTACCCTAATAACTGATTGATTATAAAAGCCATCATGTTAGTAAAGAGAGGGCTAACAAACTGTTGGGCTACTATCTAACTGGAAGTTTGATCCTCTTCCAGTGGAAACTTCTGAAGATTATGATTCAGAACTGTCCATGTGGTGGTACATTTTTGCAAAGCAGCAAAAACTGTTGTGTTGACACGTTTAATCAGCCATGTACAAAACAGCGCTGATGTGTGGCTACGTGCAATACCCTGGGGAGACGCAGGATGTTTGTGGTTGTAGAGGCCTGTGTGTGCACCTCTGCATCTGGCATAAGTGTGGCCTGAGTTGGTTTTGACACAAATGCAGTTTCAGTCCAAGATGTGCACCAAAATTGCACTGACCTGCCAAATCAGCATAAACAATGGTGTGAGCAGTGCTGGACTGTCAGAAGCTGGAGCGCACAGCCTAAAGACGTAGCAACCACTTTATCTCTGCTTGCTGCTTTTGTTGGGATCAAGCCGTCATAAAGTGCAAACGCAGTCACGATATGCACCCCTGTGGATGTCAAACGTCAGTGTTTGAGGAAATTATAACAGGATAGAGAATGACAGCAGCGCACAGACTGTGCAGTGTTCTGACTGACTATATCCTCAAACGCTGGTTTAATTTTGCCTTGGAAGGAGCCAGTATATTCTCTGCCACCCTGAATAAGTTCTATCATATTAAATGCAAATGATCTACTTTCTTGTTTTCCTCCCCCAGATGTTCACCTGGAGCTGGAAACCCATCTGGCCAAATTCATGAAAACGGAAGAGGCTATCATCTATTCGTATGGCTTTGCAACGATTGCTAGTGCAATCCCTGCCTACTCTAAGAGGGGGGACATCATCTTTGTGTAAATACGCCTCTGATAATGTGTATAGAGCAATATAAAACCAGTATTCAGGAGTCATGTTTTAAAAAAAAAAAAAAAAAAAAAAAAAAAGAAAACACTCTATACATCAGTCAACTTAGTTTCTCACAGGTTCAGCATAGAAAAAATGGATGGATGGGATTTTTAGTTTTTCGCTGTTTTTCGCTTGTGTGTTCAGGGATGAAGCAGCCTGCTTCTCCATCCAGAAAGGCCTTCAAGCATCCCGCAGCCTCATCAAATACTTCAAACACAATGACATGGAGGATCTGGAGAGGCTCCTCAAAGAGCAGGAACTGGAGGACCACAAGGTTAGTACAGGTACAGGGTTGTTTAGTTTGAGAAATGGGGTGGGTGTCCTGTACCTTCATGCTTGTAATTGAAGCTCAGAGTGTTTGAAATGCAAATAGCTTTTTTGGACATCTAGTTTTTACTCTGGTTATTGATTAAACAATAAATGCCATATGTATTATTGTCATTCTTCTCACATAGTAACTGTTTCTTTTAAAGAATCCTCGGAAAGCTCGAGTGACTCGTAAGTTCATTGTAGTGGAGGGGTTGTACATCAACACGGCAGACATTTGTCCTCTCCCTAAACTGGTAAGAAAACTAGTGGGCCTCAAATACTGCAAAAATACCCCCAAGTAAACCTAATTCATAAACTGGCCAGGCTTAAAACTGAGAGCCTTTCTGGAGTGAACATTCAAGACAAAACATGTACCCCACATAGATCCCAGGGTCTTAATGCCTGAACTGCCACTGCATTACTCATAATCATGAAAGATGTGTGTAATATGGCTTGATGACTGCAGGGCTGTTATATTTCTAGGTCTCTCTCTACTGTTGCCTGTCTTTTGTTTGTGTAACCTCCAGGTGAAGCTGAAGTACAAGTACAAGGTGCGGATCTTTTTGGAGGAGAGCATGTCTTTTGGTGTGTTGGGAGAACATGGCAGAGGAGTCACCGAACACTTTGGCATCAATGTGAGTACACTGAGCTTTAAATAAAGAAATATTGGTCATTTGCACTGTTAAAGGGCAAGCATCTGATTTAAAATGTTCTGGCATTGAGATAATGCACAATTAGTCTCTCAAATCTGAAAACAGTTTGTGTATAATAGTGTGAACTGTACGTCAATGTGTCTCATGTGAAATAAGCAGAAAGATTGTGGAAAAAGAGAACTTCTTTTGTACCCTCAACAGTCTTATAAGAACCTATCAATATAGTGTAAAACAAAATTGGAACATATTTTCCATCTGATTGCCTCCTGTAATCATAGGATTTTATCTCTCAACTGACTCATTGATGAGTCTCTTCCCATCTACTTTCCCTGACGTCACCACAGCAAAATCTTGACTTGATCGCTAAAATAAAGAAATAAGCTACAAATTTCTCCCCATCATCTGAAATCTACAGTAGATCTCTTCTGAGCCCCTTCCTTTGTTCATTTCTATTTGTCAACCTTGACAATACAGTCATTTCCATGAAATGCTCTCTAGATTTCCTGTCCACATTGTTTTAAAAATCTGTTTTACACACCACAATATTCTTTCCATTATCGGCTGTTCTCACCAGTACGGGCCTGCCTCATTGTAAGCATTCAGTTGCTCAGCTTTTGCTGAAAAGATCGCAATCGGTCCATTGTTTTCAAATAATTTTAGGCTTGTTTCAAAGCTTTCGTTTTCTATTTTATATTTATACTTTAGGAAAAAAATGTAAATTTCTTTTGTGAACAACAGTAGCATTTTAGAAAATTGTTTTCTTCTAGCATTGTGATAGTCATTCTGTTTAAACGGGGAGGACTGTTTTTGTGGTGCCCCCCAGGGGTCAAATTAAGGACCCTCTTTTATTTTTCATTTACATGTTTCCACTTGGCCACATTTTTATAAACTGTTTTGTACACTAATGATATATACAGACATCCCATCTGCCCTGTAGAGAATGGTCGAATAAATGCCAAGGTGCATTGAAACTGTTCTGGTGACATGTGATGGCCCAACACCTACTAAGACACTTTATGCTGGCCTTTCCTTTAATTTGTCAACCATCTACAGTATGCTCCTTGTAAACCTGGTGATACTGCAAATATAGCCCAACTCAGTTGTCTTTCTAACCTCAAAACCTGGGTGGAACAGAACTTTAACTAAATGAATCTAAAATTTGAAACGCTTTTATTTGGTCCGTCTTCTCTGACAGCTCCTTAGGAGTGCGCTCATAATCTAGGAATTACATTTGACTGAAACCAAACATTGAGTAAGTATTCAGAGTGGTACAATCATGCTTCTTTAAGCTGAGGACACTATCTAAAAGTAATTTTTTGCAGCTGCAGATCTTAAGAAAGTAATCCAAGCCTTTAATTCCTCTTACATGGACTATTGTAATTCTGTTTATTCTGTCCTCAGCCACAATGATGTTGATTGCGCTTTATATAAGAAAAATGCTGCTTTTAAACTTTCGGAACTCTGATCGCATCTCCCCCATTCTTGCATCTTTGCACTGGCTCCCTGTAAGATTTTAGAACTGATTTTAGGATTTTTCTTATTTTGTGTGGTCAGGCCTGTAATTATATTGTATGTTAATCCCTTGTGAACCACAGCACAGCCTTAGGCTGGGGTGTAGTTGTCCCAGCCAGTCACTTTGTTACCTGAGCAGACTGGAAATTATTTCTTAAAACTCATTTTTATTGGATAGCTTTTTACAAAATGTATTCTTGTGCTCCTTTTTCGTCTTGTTTTATTGTTATTTCTGTGCTGTACTGTAATTCTGCTTGTAATCCGATTAAATTTAGCATTCTACATTTATATAGAATGTGGTATTAGTTGCCGTTTCTGCTCCATGCAGATAGAGGACATTGACCTAATCAGTGCTAACATGGAGAACGCTGTAGCCTCCATCGGAGGCTTCTGCTGCGGACGCTCCTTTGTCATCGACCACCAGGTAAGTACAAAACATTCTGATACGTTTTGAATAAGTGACTGTAAATATCGATTATTCTCACCTCATGGATCTCTCCATAGTATGCAAATCACACTCTCATTAGCCCCGCCCCTCAAAGCCCTCCCTTCCACACCAAAAACAGTATCTGTGACAGAAAGCAGAAACTGATATCCACTGATGCTGAATAAAAACTTACAGACAAAACTTAAAGTAATTGTTCTATATCCGTTTTGGAGCCACATGTACCAAATTCTAGTATGTTGTCTTCTCACTGGGACCGGTATGCTATGACTTTTGATAAGGCTGTGTATGAAAGGACTTAAGATGTAAGTATCTTTTTTTTGTGTGTTCTGTAGCGTCTGTCGGGTCAGGGCTACTGTTTCTCTGCTTCCCTGCCTCCCATGTTGGCTGCTGCTGCTATCGAGGCCCTCAGTATCATGGAGGAAGATCCAGGTATAGACTCTACTGCTTTCACCCTTATGCACCGTTCAATTTTTGGTACATTTATTTGGCTGTAGAGATAAGCTGCTATTGAAAGGGGGCTTTCCATTTCTAATTCCCACTGATCAGAAATATATTTTAGAAAGATGCCTCTCTGTGTTCAGATCTGTTCCCACACATCTCTCAAACTTCATGTTTTTCAGATATTTTCACTGTCCTAAGGGAAAAGTGCAAACATGTTTACAAGGCTTTGGAAGGGTAAGCTTATCTGTACTTTTTTTATACACAGTCACTGGGTTGAAGAAAGCAGAACAGAAATGTAAAAATAAAACTCCAGTACATAAGATGTTTAGTGAAGATATTAAACAGTAGTCAGCAGTGCAGGGTGGTGACAGTGGTGTGGTGGGTAGAGCAGTCATCTCCCAACCAGAAGGTTGAAGGTTTGAATCTCGGTGCCTGCAGTCCACATGTTGAAGTGTCCTTGGGCAAGCCACTGAACCAGAGGTGTATCAGAGGAAACATGACTGTCCACGCCGTATCCAGGCCGGCAGATGGCGTGACCACAAACAAGGATACATAGCATTTAACACTCAAATGATCTTCATTTCACATCATTTAAGTTTTCATCTTGCTTTCCCTGGTATGTCCATGTTATATTATGTAATGAATTTTATATTTTCTTGATTATTCATGTATGACAGTACACCAGGTCTGAAGTTAGTAGGAGTACCGTTTGCCCCAGCTCTTCACTTGCAGCTGGAGAGAAGTTTAGGCTCCAGAGACGCTGACATGCAGCTGCTTCGCACCATTGTAGACCATGTAAGTCCTCTTTGTTTTGCTGATTACGGTACATTAAACCCACGCACCGGATGATATTTTAAGTGTTTTCCTAGTCCCAGACTTTTATTTTGTTATTTTGAGGAGGTGTTAGAGTCCAGACGAGGCTACAGTATGGTACAATATCAAGATGAAAGTCCTTTGCTAATTTTTGAGTCCTCTTAACAATTTTAGCTTTGTCACATATTAATGCCATTAAAGTTACAATTGAAGACACAAACAGGAGAATCATTAGTGTTTTGTATTTTTTAATCTTTACCATTTTATGCTCAGCATTATTTCCTTTGTTTTTGAACATACATGCGCTGTACATAAGTTCTCCTACAACTACAGATCAAACCATGAAATATAATTTAATGTTACATAGCACTGATGGTTATTTAGGCCTCATAGTAGTTTTCATCTTTTCTGTGTCAGTGTCTGGAGAGACGCGTGGCTCTGACCCTTGCTCGTTACCTGGAAAAAGATGAGCGCTTCCTCCCCCCACCCAGGTAAGAGGCTCCACCTTGTTGTACAGTTGATTCAGTGTATCAGAATGTGTAATGGCAGTGTTTCCATGGGAAACATTTCTCCGTGGCAGCCTGCAGTGCCAAAATCTTTTCTGCCATGGCAAAATAAAATCAGTCCAACCAATCATTTAACCAAACACATGAGCAACTCATCCAGTAAGTCCATAAAACAGCACAGCGAGTCATATTCATAGATGCAGTTAAGATCAGTTCACCCTGAGTGTGTTTTAGACCCGTTTGTCACTCAGCAGATAGCACTCTGTTCTATCAGATGTGTCTCCAACACAAGCATGAGCTGCTTCACCCCTGGACCTGGTGGATTTTGTTTGTTTTTGCTTCAGGTCTCTTTCCTCGGGTGCATTTAGTGAAGAGTACTCTCTACAGACAGCTGTTTAAATCACACAAATCCTCGGTTATTTTCTATTACAAAGAGTTAAGGGTCTCTTCAAATGTAACTCAGCTTTTTGGTTGCACCTTTCCTTGCCCTCTGTAGCGAGTTGGGAAAAATTAATACAATCAGTGAATTAATGCATCCATAAAAACACTGATTTTTTTTCAAGATAACCTTTCATAAAAACTTCTTTTGTGCAGTACATTTCTGCTGTCAGCCAGCCTCGTGAAGACCCATTTGTCCAGCTGCTGTCCTTCATCAGAAGCTGCTGACAGACAGGCGTTCTGACACTCAACACACCGCTGTCCTCTGTTGAGTGATGCACAGGAAACTGGAAAATTGTGAAGGACATCATTTAGAGCAACCACTAAAAAAAACCTCGGATTATACCTGTACTGAAAAATAGCAAGCCCATATTAATCGGTAAAACCATTATACAGAGGGAACATGGATTAGGGATGGAAGAAAGAGCTCAAAGAGAGGAGGTAAAATGTTCAGGCTAGGGGAGCAGGAGAGGAGAGGGCAGAGAGAAGGAGAGAGACAAAAAATGTAGTGGAAGTGGAAGGAGAGGAGATGAGTTCTGCATCATAGGATGACCCTCAGCCTAGGCTTATAACTAAGGGATGGTTCACCAAACCAAACTTATCCTAGATTGCATGTCTGTCAGAAAGCTGGAGATCCACTGACCGGTGGGGGCAGGCACAGTGAGCTGGGTCAGTTTAGAGTGGAGGATGTCCAGGATGATGGTGTTGAACGCTGACCTGAAGTCCACAAAGAGGGCCCGTGCTTGGGTCCCTGGGAAGTCGAGGTGTTGCAGGATGTCATGCGGCATCGTCCACTGACCTGTTTGCCATCCATCCATCCATTTTCCTCTGCTTATCCGGAACCGGGTCGCGGGGGCAGCAGTCTAAGCAAAGATGCCCAGACTTCCCTCTCTCCAGACAC
>NW_018128089.1:183051-214076 GCF_001952655.1 Monopterus albus | reverse complement strand
TGGCTCTGGATGCTTTTCATGTTTCTACATCTGAGATGTGACGGTAAGTCTCTCTCATACATCTTAGCCTATCGAGTCCTGCTGCACCGCACAAGATGTAGTCCAGTCTTCAAGCAGACATTTTATTCATAGTCAAGTTACTGCAGACTTTGCATCACGTCCCTTCACATTCTGTGAAACTTGGGAAAGCGCTTCTGGCGCGCTCGTGTTTTCGTGCGTGGAGATGAGCTTAAGCAATAGATGGGTAGCAACAGAGTTTTCTCTTGAAATGTTCTTGTTGCCGTTAAAGTAAAAAGTTGGGAGACTCCATCTCTCATCAGCGTTAAGGGCCCACTATTGTTTCTCTGAGAGATGGTCCCAAACATCTGAGCCACACTGAGAAACAGCCTCCTTTTCAGCTTATATTTAAGATTTTATACTTTGTCTTTTTATCCCTTAAATGAGTTTGTCTCGTGCACATTTCACGACACGTTTTATGGTTTTAAGGGAAAAGGGGGCGCACCCCCATCCCCCTCCACCACCACCACCCCCATTAAGTTTCTCTGACCACCTTAAACAGTCTTTGTCCTCCTTCGGCTTGTTGACATGTGTTCCTTACAGCTCCCAGTCTGGATAAAAAAAGGTTCTTGCGTGTCAAGCTCAAATGGCCACTGTGTAGTTGTCATGTTAATTGAATGCATAGCTCGAGGTGATCTCACGTCTTTGTCAGTCATACTAATTCATTTACTCCCCCAGCGGGGGGTGAGAGCTGTAAAGGTTTCCTGTTTTCGGCTTTGGCTCCGAGGGCTTACCATTTGGTATGAAGTGAAAGGGCCATGGGGGTGGGGCGCAGGCTAAATGATTAGCAGCAGTGCAGAGGGCTGTGCTTTAAGGGGTTTAATATTCATACATCAGTAAACGTGTCCATCATTTTCTGCATGGGACATTCCATGATAAATTCATAGTTTAGACCAGCATCTAGAAGTCCCAAAACTTACAATCTGAATACAACCACAAATAAGAAAAACATCAGGGAAGGTATATAAAGTCAAAATTAAAACTGAAATTAGTGAATTGAATTATCCGTGTCCTGTATTACAGTGAAAACAACACAGCAGCACATTATTTGATGTGATACCTCATGAGTTTTATTCTTTGGTCAAAATAAACACTTCAATTCTGACTCCTGCAACACGTTCCAAACAAAGTTGGGTTGGCTGCATTTCAGGGCCAGTAATGAGGTAAAACAATGGAAATGCTGATTCCATTTGAAACAGGTGATGTCAACAGATGACTGTATCATGATGTGGTACAGAAGTGGTATCCAGGAAAGGCCGAGCCCTTTACGAGCAAAGACGGCCTGAGGACCACCAGTTTGCCAACATACTGTATGTGTGATAAAATTATTAAAATGTTTAAAAACAATGTTCCTCAGAGAAAGATAGGAAGGATTAGGATATGTCACCCTCTATGGTGCGAAACCTAAAAGATTCAAGGAGTCTGCAGGGATTTCAGTGTGTAAAGGTCCAAACCTAAGCTGGATGATCGTGGTCTCTGATCCCTCACCCCTCAGCCGCCACTGCATCAAGAGTCATCACTCTTCTATAAGCAATATAACCACACGGGGTCAGGATGACTTTGACACACCTGTGTCAGCCACTACAATACGTAGTTACATCCATAAATGCTGCTTAAAACTGTACTGTGCCAAAAGGAAGCCCTATGTCAACAGTGTCCAGAAGTCGACTTCTCTGGGTTCAGAGGCATCTGGGATGGACCATCACACAGTGGAAACGTGTACTGTGGTCAGACCAATCAGTATTTCATTATTGGAAGGAATAGACGCCATGTGCTCCAGACCAAAGAGAAAAAGGCCCATCCAGACTGTTAGTTTACGCAAACCAGTCATTGCAGGAGGATGTAGATGAAAAAGAGGGTGGACTCTGAGATAATAGCTTTATAACATTAGCGGTACAAAAAAAAATAAAAGGTCAATAGTATAGAGGAGTTTAACACCTCTGAATTCCAGATGTATGAGATGAAGATTCATCAATAATGTGGGGAAATGAAGCAGTAACATTTTATCACTGGTCTGACTCCAAATGTCAGTCCAGCCATGGTGAGAGTCAAAAGGGATGGGATGATGTGAATTTTTCTCTATACAATTCAATGCATGATATAGTGTGTACGATTCCATTCAATCACAATACAATTAAAATTCATTGACAACGTATGACCAGCTACAGAATACTTTATTCCTCTTTTCTAGCACTGGCTTGATCATGTAAAAAAACAACCAGATATAATTGACTTATGTTCTGTTAGATCTTATTTACAAAAAATATAAAATAACTGGTGTATGAGACTGCCTCCTTGTGGTGAAACAGTGGAACCGTATCAAACATTCAATAATAAGAACTACTACCACCCATTTAAAGAAATATGAAACAGGTAAAGTGAATGTTTTGAACTAATCAGTAGGGATCAGTTTCTAAATGTCAATGTTTATAAATCAAATAAACGTTTAATAAGGCAAAAATACATGAACTGAAATACCATGTCTGTCATGGTCTGGGGCTGTGTCAGTGCCCTTGGCAAAGGTCACTTACACTTCTGTGATGGCTCCATTAATGCTGAAACATACAGAGAGATGATGGAGCAACATATGTTGCCTTCAAGACGACATCTTTTCCAGGGACACCCATGCATATTTCAACAAGACAATACAAAACCTCATAGTGCACATTACCAAGGTCTGGGAGTGGAGGAAAAGGGTGTGAGTGCTGGACTGGCCTGCCTGCAGTCCTCACCTGTCCCCAGTAGAGAATGGGTGGTGCATTTTGAAATGCAAATTGTATCAATGCAGACCCAGGACTGTTGTGCACCTTAAGACTTGTTTGCAGGAAGAATGGGACAAAATGACACCTGACACATTTAATAATCACTTGGTGTCCTCAGTCCCTAAATGTCTTAAGTGTTGTGAGAAGGAACGGCAACACCGTGGTAAATGCTTCAATGTCCCAACTTTGTGTAGAATGTGTTGCATCAGAACTGAAGTGAGTGTTTATTTGGAACAAAGAATAAAATTGCTGAGGTATCATAACATTAAATAATTTGCTGCTGTATTGTTTTCAATGTAACACAGGACACAGGATTTACACATCACTGTTATCAGTTTTAATTTAGATTTTACACACTCCCAACTTTGTAATATGGCTCAAATCGTTGTCATATTATTAAGGGATGTTTTCCAACAACCTGTTGTTATTAATTAATTCAATTTATTAACTATAATGAGTTTCATATGGGCTAACAGAAATGCCCATGTGAAATTATTTTCAAAAAAGGAATATGCTATATGAGTCTCCATTAATGCTGAAACATACAGAGAGATGTCTTTATTTACTGCATTTGTTAAATGTGTAAAAGTTACAAAATCTCACTTTGTGAAAGTATAAGTTGCAAAATGTTGTTGCACATGTGATTTTATATATGAACACTTTTAGCATTAAACAAGATTGGAAGTGTGGGTTAAAGTTTCTTTGACTAATTAAAACCACTCACAAAAATTTGATCTCAGAATACTTATGATCATGATTTTTAAATTTGCATAAGGCTTGTGTTATAAAGAGTTAGATACACATTCAAGATCAAGATCAAAGATTGTTATTGTCAATTCACTATATGTGCAGGACGTACAGAAAAATCGAAATACTGTTTCCCTCTCACATAATGTTGAATGCCATTACCATTTAAGAAACTAAAATTGAATAAAAGTAGAATAAACAGAATATGAAAACTGAATTCAAGTAATCAGGATAAACTAGATGGTACAACCTAATAGGCTATGAAGAAACTCAAAGCCATGTGCAAACAGTGACAGTAGTGCAAATAATAACAAGAAGATTGTCAGGTGGTCAGCATCACCAGGGGCGTTGATGGGATGGGATGAATAATAGCTTATGAAATGTACATGGACAGTAGTGCAAATGACCAACAGCAGCAGATATGATGGTAAAAAACAGTCAGCAGCAGATTTACCTGTAATATAACAAAAAGGGAAAATGTACTGAGTTTGTGCAAACTGCAGGGGTGGTCTTTTTATGTTCTGTAGTGGGTTACGGTCCAGGGGCAGAGGGGGGAAGATAATGGACAGCGTTCAGCATCCTCACAGCCTGGTGGATGAAGCTGTTTGTAAGTCTGATGTAGTGGGCCTGAAGACTGATACCTTCTCCCTGAAGGCAGGAGTCTGAAGTGGGAGTGTGTGGGGTGGGAGGTGTCATCAGCAATGCTGATGGCTCTGCGGGTGAGGCGGGTGTTGAAGATGTCTGTAAGGGAAGGCAGAGGGGCACCGATGATCTTGCTGGCTGTTTTCACTATGCGTTGCAGGGTCCTTCTGCAGGAGGCAGGATGGGCTCTGTACCATACAGTGATGCAGCCGGTGATGACGCTCTCAATGGTGCCCTGGTAGAAAGAGCACATGATGGGGGGTAGGGCGCTCTCCTCAGTTTGCGGAGGAAGTAGAGGCATGTTTGAGCTTTCTTGACCAGTGATGTGGTGGTGTTGGTCCAGGAGAGGTCCTCAGAGATGTACACCCCCAGGAACTTGGTACTGCTCACTCTCTCCACAACAGCACCATCGATGGTCAGTGGGGGATGCTTTAGAGGTTTTCTCCTGAAGGTCCACAACAATCTCAAGAGCAATGGGCTGAGCACACACCCCTGTGTAGCCCCTGTGCTCAGCGTGATGGTCTTGGAGGTGTTGCTGCCGACCAACACATTTTGTGGCCCCCCTGTTAGGAAGTTCAGCACCCAGTTGCAGAGAGACGTTTTGAGTCCCAAGTGTCCAAGTTTTTGTGTAAGCTGGTCCACAGTTAGACAAGCTGTCTATAAATGAGATGATTTCGTACTGTAGCCACTCTCCCATAGAAGTGGGCCATGAGCTGACTCCAGAACAGTCACCAGAAATAAAATGACACCAAAGTGCTCAGTAGGGTAATAAGGCAGCCCAGAGTACAGTGGGTAACATCTCTGTTCATGAGTCTACTATATGCAAATCATAGTGGAAGGTTGCGTAGAGCATGGTGTCCTGCACTGGAAACCATTTGTGTATGTAACCAGTTACTGTATATAAGCAGTTCCTGCTGTTGTAATCAGGTGTCAGCCAATGAAATTGCAGTTTAATCAATACATCTGACACTGTGGGGTGGAAGCTGTCTTTAGTTTATGGTATTGTATGAACTAATGGCATTGTTATTTAGCTGCAGGTCAGGCCCAGATGTAACTGACAAACAAAATGTGTTGATTAACTAGTGTATTGCACACAGAGTGCAAGCTTTTTCCAGTTTTATTGCCCTCACCATCTACCCTGATAAACCCAGGTTTACCTTGAGTATACCCTGCAACTATCTAGCTGAGAAGTGAAGCAGCGTGTAGCAGCACTGAACAAGCCAGAAGGGCCAGAGGTCAGTCCATTAATCTGGAGTTTGTGGACTTGTGGGGGAGGGCCATAAGCTTTCCCTGACTTTTTAGAGCAAGGAACTTGTCCTTCTATGCTGTAATTCTATGTGAAAACTTTATTTGGGAAATGCCTTTATCCTGTAGTTGGCTTTTGTGGATAGACGCTGCCCAGCAACAGTACCACATTAAAGGAAAGGTTTTCAGTGAGTGTAATGTAGAATTTCAAGTGGCTTGTGACACAGATGGGTCTGCAATTAATAAGTATTTTTATTATTAATTTCCTAATTTTTCAGTTAATTAATAAACCAGTTGGTCTGTAAAATCTCAGAAAGTTGTGATAGCTTCCCATTTTTAAATATATCTGCATACAAAATTCTACATCCTGTGATACTCACATATGTTCATTTAACAGTGTTGGATAATGACTTGAAGTAAAAATCACAGTTTTTATTATTATTTGCATAAAAATATTACAAACTATATCTCCCTGCTGACCATGGGCCTGGCCAAGGAACACAGTAATAAGGAAAGGTCCATTTCTAACCAAACCAGATTTAAAAAAAAGAGGAAGAGGAAAAACCTGAGCTATGAAATGAACATAAAGGTCCCTCATATTGGGATGATGAATGTATATATACATGTATATATCATCTTAATATGAGGAACCATCTGTGATCTTTTACTCCAATGTGCCCCTCCCCTTTTGGATTAAGTCAATTGAGTCAGTTGATACGGCGGGGTCTGCCTGCCATCTATCCATAACCCTACTGTTGTTTCCCTTTACTTTGGTTCTTCCCAACAGAAGAACTATTAAGAATTTTTCTACACAGCTGGGTAAGAGGTTTTAAGAAACCCAATTAATTAGCATGCATTCTCTAGCCAAAAAAGAAGTTTGTCCAGCAACTTGGACATCTGTGAGTCCACGGATCCCTCTTTAGATGGTAGTCCTATTAAGATTGTTTACAAATTCTGCATTTCAGTATTGTATAAAAGTTTTTGGTTTTGCATGACCTGAATTTTTGTGCAGCTCCAAAAGTGCAATCTATTTATCATAATCCATTTTGTTCATGACTTACTGTAGGGCGTTCTAGTATGTTGTCTATGCAGCGCCTTATCCTGTATTTCTTTGAACTGGCTACAAAGAAGAAGTGAATAGGAGACTTGAAGGGACCTCCACCATTGTGTTTCTTCACTGTTAACCTATTTTTATGACCATTTCAGTATTATGCTCCTTACAACCTTGTGGACTATTATAAAAGTATGCAATAAAACCTTCATTCAATGTGATAGTGAATATAACGTTCTCAGTCAGTCCTGTGTTAGTTTGACATTTGTGTTTACATAGTGGTGGGTTTAAAGATAAGCAAGTAAGTATTTTGGATTGGTTTTAAGGGAGTAAGACCAATTTAAACAAAGCTGAGTTCAAACCAGGAAACCCTGGGCAATTGGGTATAGAAGTTCACAGGCCTGTTCACAAATAATGTAAGCTTTGCTAAGCTTTGTTATTTACCAGCATACTGTGGCCTATTTTAGCTACAAAATTAGTCTACACTGTATATTGCATTTGTGGAGGCATCACAGGAACTTGTACCAAGTTCAAATAAAATACAGCCCAAGTGGTTTTTAATATCCTATACCAATATTTAATAGTCAGATGTCATATGTTGAGGGATGAAATGACTGAGAGGCTGGAAAACACTGATTTATAGTGCTGTAGATGCATTCTTTCCTTTATGCAGAAAGGTATTTGTTGACTTGTTGCTGTGAGGTGACAACACAGAGGAAAAAGACTGTCAGGAGACATACAGCACTGTGTGTCTTGGGCCTGGTACTAATTTTAATTCTGGATCTGGGACTAATTAGAGTGATGCCAGACATTCCCATGGACGAAGCTTAGTGCAGATCGGCTTGCAGACAAGATGAACTCTGTAAACATACTGTTACTTGTTTAAGATTGTTTGTTGGCTTTTGGTATAAATTCCTGTTTTCTTGTTGATCACTGATCAGTTGTTTAAGTAATCATAGATCTAGATTTTAATCTACATGTGCCAATGTTGCTGCATTAAAGACACTGTGGCCACAACATGCATTCATGTCTTAGATGGACTTGATTTTATTGTGAAAAGAAACCACAGAGCCATCATTTAACATATGCTGCAAATTACTGCAGCTAATAACAACAGATGAGGTCTACAGCTATTTGTAGTAGAAGAAGCAGTATGAGTCCAGATTAACCTTTGACACTGGAAAGGTGAGGGTGAAGTGGAGTTTTAAAAAGCTGTTCAAACTTTTAACAAGCATACTGTCAACTAAAAGCACATTTTAGCATTTTGTTACTGATAACCCTTGTCTTTTTGGTTCATATTTTGAACCAAAACACACCACTGTGTTTTTGGTTATTAGGTGTTTGATAAACACACAGTGTATTTATTTCATACCTGGGTATAACACTCTGTGGTGGTCTCCTGTCAGTACCTCCTTTGGACTATAAAATTGTGTTTGTGTTTGTGAAGAGTTACAGCTGCCCCTGGTGCTTTCTGGATGGTGTTATTGTTCCTGGATGTTTAGGGAGGGACATTTAATTGAGGAATGACTTCTTACTGGAGCAGATTTTTCACCAGTGTCCCTATTTTAAGGCCCTTTTACACTGCCTGTTCAAGTCAGGATTATTGCACCAAGTTTGTGCCACAGGATTCTGTATAAAAAGATACCAAGCAGGTATGGGGGGGTCAATGCTGACCCTCCTTTATTTCACCATGACAGGTAGTAAAGTTGGCGCAACCATTACAGTGACAGATGAGCACAGTAGGGATGGATTTTTGCTCCTTCTGCACATTTATGACATGATTCAGACCCAAAGTTGTTGTGCATAGTGTACAACATGTTAATTATTATGATCACAGATCATTTTTATTGAAAGCAACATTAAAATTTAAATCCCTCAGCAGCACTTTGCAGAAATAACAATTCATCAAACTTCACACACCTCTTCCCACAACCCACAAAATCACTTGTCCCTTTGCAGAGGCTGAGGTGGAAACAACAATATTACCGGTATGCTTTGTGTTTGACGTATATGTTACATGCATGGTTATACGTATATCATGCTGGATATCATTCTAATACCAGCATGCTGGTATCTAAAAAACACAGGTGTGTCACTATGCCTGCTGTGTAAAAGAGGCCATAGTGTGTGGGGAGTTAAAAAGGTAGAACACGGCAGGAAATTTTAGTCTATAGTAGGCAAAACGTCATAGAGCACACTCCCTTCACTGAGTTGGGGATCTTTATGTTAGGAGGTTTTACCAGCTATTTGGTAAGGATGCTGGCTGGATCACCTCAGGAACTGTAAAGTCTGCTAAGACGGAGCCAGCACCACCCCCTCCAAGCCTTTCACATACACTCAGAGTTCAAAGGTCAGCTGAAACACTTAAGAATTTGCTAGGCAGTTTGCATCTAACTTTGTTCACATATTGTCGCAACACTTATCAATCAAGAACATTTAGTGGAGAAAACAGAAAAGTTTTTCTTTTGTTGACTGTGGATGTTTTTCATTTTGTTCAACTCTAACTTGTGCCAGGTCTTTGTTTGGATTATAAGATATGTGGAGCCACAGGCAGTGCTGTTGAGTCTGTTTATAATTATTCGTTTAAAGTGTCCCAGGATGTGTTCTAATGTTTTATAGTGCATACTTCTCTACTTGCGTAACTGTCTTCAGAAGGGGTTTTTGCATTTATGTATATTTGATTCTAGATCCCTCATACATTCTTCCTTAACTCAATTAATAGAAACAGGGTCACTCCCAAACAGGCAGCTCTGCACAGTTTGTCTTCAGCTCTGGATTATTCAGTATTAAAGCAAATTCCTCAAAATCTTTTGTCCTCCCAATGTAGACCTTTTAGGAAACAAAGAAAATGACAGTTTGTTCAGCCTGGTAGTGATTAACTTATATTATAGAATTTAGTAAAGCCTTTCATTAAAGCATAAAGATCACCAAATATGGAGATACATGGATTTTGCCCAGCGTTCTCTATTCAGTTTGTCAACAAGTGATATTAGAAGTAAAGTTAATCAAACACTCTCAATTGTTTCTTATTTTTATTTTTACTGTGCCATATTTAATTTCTGGTATTTATATATTGGAATGCCACACAATTGTGAGTGTTGTTTGGAAGTCCCAGTGGTTTTTGTAACAGTGACCTTGGCCCAGTGGCTGCGTATCTGAAACCTCAGGTATAAAACTTGGGGGTGTTATTTGATAGCGCTCTTGAGATAGGCAAACAGGTCAGTTCTGTGGTCAAAGTGAAATATTTTCATCTGAGATTATTAGCAATGGTTAAGCACTTTCTATTATTCAATGACTTTGAAAAGGCAATTCATGCATTTACCAGCTCAATAATTAACTACTGTAATGGTTATGTTGGGATTGCTCATGTACAGTAGCTGCTCAGCTTTTCTCAGCCATCCATCCATTTTCTTCCGCTTATCCAAGATAAGTGGCAGAGTTCTTTCTCCCCAGTAACATTTTCCACCTCCTCTGGCGGGATTTCGAGGTGTTCCCAGGCCAGATGACATATACAGTATATAATCTCTCCAGTCTACCTGGAAGACCTCCAAAAGGAGACATCCTGATAAGATGCCTGAACCACCTCAACTGGCTCCTTTCAGTGTTAAGGAGCAGCAGTTCTACTCCGAGTCCCTTCTGGATGTCCAAGCTCCTCACCCTGTCTCATGATGTTATCCTTTCAGTCACTACTCACAGCTTGTGAGTGTAGACTGACTGGTAAATTGAGAGCTTTGCCTTTTGGCTCAGCTCCTTCTTCACCACAATGGTCTGGTACAACATCCACAGTACTGCTGATGCTGCCCCTTATCCGGAGCATTAGCTGTGGATCATTTTGTATTTGTACAAAATGATACCCATCACACAAGTGTCACTAGGTGTTCATTACCCTGTGCAAGCTGAGGAATATCACTACACCACACCAATACAGATGGGCAGAGGTGGCGAAAGTACACACATTCGTTACTCAAGATGAAGTACAGATACCTGTGAATAATACTCTGGAAAAGAAAAAGTACTGATTTAGACTCTTTACTTGAGTAAAAGTACAGGTTCTGAAATATACTCAAAGTATAAAAGTAAAAATTGGTCCTTCGAAAGACATTTCTACCAGTTGTCAATGTATAAACCTAACTGAGCCTCACATCATATTAATGTCCAAGATTATTATTAAACCATTTCAACTTCAAATAAAATAAAAATAAACCAAAATTAACATTAACTAATGAGAACGCATTTCAGGTCTAATTAAGCTCCCGCCAGAGGAAGTGGAAAATGTTACTGGGGAGAAAGAACTCTGCCACTTATAGTCTATAGTCTTTTCAACATACAGAGACTAAAACTAATAGTGAACTGTCTCTACTCAGTTAATGGCTGTCAGTCTTCAACCTGGATCAGCTTATTGATCGGTGCCATAGACCTCCATTGTTGTTCAGAAATGATTAAAAACACATCAGTGAAACACATCGCTGCACTGGGTGACATGTTCCTTTATTATGAAACACCAGACCAGTGTATATGTTGCCCCAGCAGCTTCAAATAAACCTTATACAGTGTCTAAAGTAAAGCAACCCTCAGCTGCGCATGTGTAGAAGCTCGAGAAGCTAGCAGACTGTAAACAAGGAACATGTCACCCAGTGCAGTGGTGTGCACATTTTGCAGTAAGTACTATGTAAAATAATCCGTAATTCCCCTCAAATGTATAAAAACTAAAAGTAATGAGCCTGATTTGAAAATGTAAGAAGTAGAAAGTACAAATATGTGTTAATGTGGGGAGTAAAAGTAAAAATAAATACTCAAGTAGAGCACAAATACCTGAAAAATCTACTTAAGTACAATAATGAAATATTTGTTCTTTGTTACATCTTCCCTCTGTAGATGAGTAAAACATACTCAAAGTCCTCTGTAAGTGGTGACTGGCACTTACAGTCTGCCATGGGTCTGTGAAAATATGTTAACAACAGGCTTGTCAGAGTAATAGCCTGTCCCTCCTTCTCTTGCAGAAGCTTTGTTGCACAGCTCTGAGATGGGAGTTTTGAAGAAAACAGGAGGAAAGTTTTCTCACTTGTTCACGACTAGATCTGTGTAACATTCTGCTGCATAACAAGTTTCAGCTCCGTGTCCTTGCTCTACCCTCAGCTTGTTTTGATGAAGGAATGAGTGAATTAGAGCTTGTTTGGAGAAAGACAAACAATTGGCGCTAGGGCTTTGTTTTATGTGTGTCCCTTTTTTTTCACAGCTGACCTAGTTTACCACAGACCTAGCTTGGTATGCACACTTATCAGAGTGAATAAAATGAATCACAACCTTCTTAGTCACATTTCTTGTCTTGTCTTTGAGCCTCCAAATGGCCAAATATTTAACCAGATGTGCCTGGTCTTTATGAGATGGTTAGTGTTGATTTAACTTAGTGGAGGGAAGGAGTTATCCCATGTAAGTTGCTTTGATGATGATGGCTAGGAAGATAGCATCACAGCTAGTAAAGGGGAAATTCCATTGCAGGCAAATGATACCATCTGACAAACCAGACGGTGCCACGATGCCATCATTAGGTCAGAAAGAAAGCACTGAACTATTGAACACTCCCAGAAAATATTAACAGTGCTGGAGGAAAAACTTAAGTGAGTCCTTGAATTTAATAACTGGTTGAACGTCCTCTGGTAGTAATAATCTCAAAGGAGGCTCAGACATACACAGTGGTGAGGAGGGATTTTGTACCATTCATTTTTATAGGTCTGCTTCAGCTCAGGCATAGAATACATTGTGTGAACAGCTCTCAGGAGGTCATCCTAAGTATTTTGACTGGGTTAAGGTCTTGGCTCTGGCTGGGCCACCCCAAAAGGTGGATTCCGTTTGAAGTCATTCTGTAGTAGATTTACTTCAGTGTTTAGGGTCATTGTCCTGTTTCCCCACCCAACATTTACTGCGCTTCAGCTTGTTCTATACGGTATTTTATTAGTAGTAGATTTGTGGAGTGCCAGGGTGATCATTGACTTCAAGTGCACAAATTTTATTTACTTATTTATTTTGGAGAGCATTTTGGTGTCCTAGTATACTCCTTGCAACCATGCACCATGATTTACATATGAAAGGATAGAAAGTCATGAATATAAGATATTAACCATCATTCCTTTAAACCTTAATTTGTTACTCTGGGGTTAGCTTTTATTTATTTCACAGAGCATTCTGCGTTTTGCCTTTGGAGTCATCTTAGCTGGGTATTGCTTTCTAAGGAAAGTAGGCACGTTCTAACTATGTACTGGTGATTATTTAAAGTCACTGAGATTACTTTGTAACCCTTCCCAACTGTAAGGCTGTATTTGCATAGATATTTGTGCTGTGTTATAAAATGCAGGGGGCTGCATTAGAGGGGAGGTGTTATTTAATGTGCTTTGTGAGATAATGAAATTGAATCCAGGGAGTCCAGTTGGAGGCACAGATTTATGTGTTTAAAGCTTATTAAATGGCCAAATGACAGCATAATTGAGTGATTTTTACATATACACTCTGGACAGTGTCCGCACACTGATTATTATAATGAATAGTAGCTACATTCTGGCATGATTTAGCTACAAGCAAAAAGGGTAATGGTTTGAATAAAATAAAACTAAAAAGCAATTCACAATAGTTGAGCCAGTCAAGCAGAATGTCAAATCACTGTAGGCTGGCAAATCCTTCTCTGTCAACTCTGTCCATCGGCTGAAAGCTGTGCTGATGTAACTTTATGATCTAAATCCAGTGTTGTTGGTTTCTTTTCTTCCTTCTCTTCAAAACTATCTTGTCTTGTCCTTCTTCTTGATGTAGCTGTCTCAGCTAACACTGACATCAGTAGCTCGCCTGTGAGTCAGTCATAACAATGTCAATACATACTCGTGTATTGACTGACATCTGTGAGCTCCCATTCCTGATAGTGCCTTTCTCTGATTGGTTAAAGAGTATTATCCTGGTCAAAAAGCTTTAGAAAGGAATATTTCTGCACTGCTGCCATTGTTGGATGAGTCTGGGTCACAGAAGCCTTTGACAACAACTCTCCATTAAGATAAGTTTTGGGTGATGTTTTTGACTGAAAAATATTTGAAGATTGCTAGTTTAGTTTTAAAACAACAACTGTGTCCTGGGAGAAGAGGTAAAGGACATGAACAAGAGGGGTGTCTTAAGTTTTGTTTTTAGTTTGATATAACAAAGCTAATTATGATTATTTTTGACCATCCAAACATGAATGTTTGTTGCTTCTGTGGAACTCAGGTCTCTTTTGGTGGAGCAACCCCCTCCCAGGCTCCTACACTTTATCTGGTAGAAAGCTTCTAAACAGGCCATTCTGACTGCAGCTTCATGTCTGTGCCCCCTGCTGCAGTTGTATGCTGTTGTTTGCTGTCCAGGCAGGACACAGCTCATCTATAATGAGCCCATGTACAATGCAGAAAAGAGTACCGCAAGCTTGTGAAACATTTTGGTACACAAGAAGAAGGTCAGGTATGCTAAAGAGTATAAACTGTAGTAGTAGCAGTTGTAACGGTTATATTTGAAACAACATACAGAGTAATAAACTGACAACTAAGTGTATTGTGCCACATCGTGGAACTCAAGTGCAACTCAAGTGCAAGGCACCAACTCGAGTACCCATTTCTGACAAAAGGTGAAGGTGAAAGAACATTTCTTATTGACACCATATGTGTGAAACCTATAATTACAATATGAAAAAAAATGCAGGGATGTATTTAAGCAATGAACCCATTGATATACAGCCTTGAAACAGCAGTATGGGTTTTTTCTAAGACAGCACTTACCTCTGTAATTGAGAAGACTCTGAATAACTCCCATGACAGAAAACTGAGAGGCTGACCAGGGGAAGAGAGACAGAAGAGGCACACAGTGTGGTCTGAATTGGATACCTAAAGGAGGGAGGTTAACCAGGAATTGACTTGTTTAAACTGGCGAGACAATGTGTGCCCCTCCAGCTACGCTGAGACCATGTGCTGGGTCTGCACCACAGAAGGTCAAGTGCCAGGTTAACAGATAGAATGCAGGCGGTTGTGTCGATGATTCAGAGCAGGAAGAGAAGTAAAAGCACTTTAAAATGAATAAAGATACACAACGCAACATATACAAACGCAAGCTAATAGAGGTTTAATAATTAAAAGACCATATACAGTTGTAATGCTAAACATCTAAGGAAATGAAATGTGGCAGTCTCAAATTAGTCTACTTTCATTCACACCAGTAACATGGGCATGGTCTTCAGCAGATGGAGAGAGTTGACAGAGAGGATGAATTTACAAAGGGATGTTGATTGGTATTCTTTCTGCTTACCCCATTAAAGCAGCTTTCTTGCAGCTTTAATGGGGTAAAGTTGTGTGAGAAATCACTACTCTGTTGCTTGCATCTTTAAAATACTTCATTAACCACTTTCTTGGAGGGAAAAGAAGCTATAGTTGAGTTTTCAGTCATGTTGTTCTCCTTTTATTCTTTGTGGTTCTTTGCTTCCATCCAGTGAGATTTAACTCAGCCAGCAACATCAGTTCTGCCTCCACGGTAGCTCTTCATTCAAGAAATGTTTACATAACTTCAGCATGCTCTGTGAACTGTTAAACTGACCCTTGCTGAAAACTCTAAGAAATATTGGAAGTGAGACCAGAAAATGTCGCTGGGTGGAGGATGGGGCATAACACAGACGAAAGTCAGAGAACCGAGAGGTAGGAGGACACACACACAGAGACACACTCAAAAAGTGAAGGAAGGAAAGTTGAGGTGTGCCAGAAGGCCCTCAGTCAAAACCTCAGTAGATGGAGCTGTGGCCTGACCTCTCAGCTCTCAAAGGGTCCTTTCATAGTGAAGGCAGAATGTTGTCGGCATGCAGCAGCTAGCTGTCTTATTCAGCTCTGGATGCTGGATTCAGCTCTTTGTTCAAGAACCCAAATGCAGATCAGACAAGCAGGATGTACTTGTAAGGGAACTTTATTAACCAAAAGAACATAAGTTGGCTGGTGGATCTCAAAATGGGACACAATTGCAGAATCCTAAAACTCACACAAAATGTCCACAGAGAATTTCTGTAAGCTCAGATACCAGTAGTAACTAAAACATACAGGTATAAGCACCACTCTCGCTGCTAACTCTGGTGGGCACAAAATGGCCCAAGGAAGAGCATGAACAGAAACCTTCAAAATGACAGTTTGAAAACTGGTACTAAAAGGAAGTGGACTCAAGAGGTACTTTTGGACCAGAGGAATGTCTTCATAGTTAATAGACTGATAAGTACCCCCTTTTTTGTGTGTCCACATCACAGTAACTGGGAAAAATAATGGTTCTTAGAATGCTGTTTGAAGGACTCTTTTAGCTCCTAGGTCAGGGCAGGTACTCTCAAAGCACAATAGGAACCATGAGTGACATTCTATGTGTACTTTGACTACAGCGCATCTGTCATTTTTTTTAAACAATAGCAGTTAATAGCCATCACCAACAGTGTGGGGAGCTGCAGCCCACCAACAGAAGGCTCTGCAGAGGGTTAGTGGCTCCTTTTATAATTAGCATTAGCAACATATAGAGGAAATACTTACTGGTAATTTAATGTTGCCTTGTGTTAACCATTGTGATCTTATTGGCTAATCTCTAACAGTCAGCCAGCTTTTACTTCCTACCGTTCCTACTGTCAGTGGGAATGCAAACAGAAAAGAAGCTAGTGAGGGTAGGTAGTTCTTGGGGGAGCTCTCCACTGTGGTAGTCCCTAACATAGACTCATTGGTTGCAGTAATAGATGCACACACAGGCATGATTGCTGGCTTCATCTCTGGGAGAGGGTCTTATGGGCCAAAATAAGTCTGATTGATGTGTTTAGGACCAATAATTTGAGAGAAATCATAAAAAAAAAAAACTACAAAGAGGGAAGGTGTCCATGAGTGCTCACGGTAATTTAGACACACTCAGTACTCCAGACAGGTTAAGACTGAGGCTTTTTCAACACTCTAAATTTGATATTTTTCATTAACTGTCACTGAATATGGTATCATATGATATGATATTGTATCAAATTGATTATCAATTTGGTGATCTGTGGTGCAGCACCGAGGTGAAATGTCATTTCTGCCTCAGTGTAGATATGTGGTTGTGGTCATTTGCTATGTGGTTGACCAAGTACAGATAAAGTTGCTAAATTTATAAGTGGTGGAAGCGGAACAAGTGGAATAACTTTTTAAAAGGCAAGTTCTAAAATTTGTTTTGACAATTTAAGAATAAGCTTTGTTTATTTACTGAAGTAGGTAATGAAAAGAACGTTAAAAAGAGTATTTTGCCAGCACACGCTCCTCCTCATCAAACTGCATGTGTCCTATATATGATAGAAATACTGGATTGGTTAAGTGTTTTTTGTGAGGTGACTGTGCAAAATGGCTTCACAAAACTTTTTTGTGAACGTGCAGGACACGGTCTTATTTCTCTGCTGATGTTCACAAACTGATTTATAGTGTCCCCTAACTGGGTGAATTTCACTTAACTGTGGCTGTGTGACCATGGTTTGGCATTCAGGATGGGCGGGGTGGAGCTGAGTGAGCAGGGAGAGGGAGGAGTGGAGGTGACAGATTTTCCAGTAAGGAAAATGGCACCTTTTAATATGAGTGCAGAGGATGTTATGGACGAGGATACTTTTTTCTGACTCAGATAGATGGCCAGTATATTTGTTCAAGCCAGAATATACAGCTGAAGAGATCTAGTGGAGACTGAGGCTGAGGAAGCAGCTAGCATTAGCCTTGTAGAGGATACAGCTGGCAGGGGCCACCCAGAAACTGAGCTGTTGACAGCAAACAGTGACTGGTGGTGCCTTTGCTCAGACTGCCCTCTGATGGCAGTAACTGCAGGGCTCCAGACTACGAGTGATCAGTCGCATTTTGCGACCAAATTTATTTAAGACGTGACTGACTTTTTTTCTAAAGGTCACACTGGGTGTGACTACAAAATAAAGAGGTTATGCATGATCAACTGCTCTCACTGTAGACATGGTGGACAGAGTTACATCTCTGCATCACTGTCATTGCAGTATTTATTTGCAAGTCTGACTTACAAAGTCTTGAAAACCTTTGTCAAACTCTGACCGACAACTGTCAATCTGCTCTGTGTTGTGCGCAATGTCAAGTTGCGCACACGCCTTCCATTGTGTCTCCAGTTCTGATCCGAGGTTTTGAAAGTTCCCCCAAAAATGGCGCTGCAGCTTTGAGCAGAGGTGTTGCATTTTTTCTTTGAAAACATTAACTAAGCTGATCATATTGACACATGATCTACCAACACTACCTTTGCGATCGACCAGTCGATCACGATCAACATATCGGGGACCCCTGTTCTAGTCTCTCTTGCTAGTGCTAGGTAGATTGTGAATTAATCCTGATTGTAGCTTTAAGGATATTTGTCTCCATATCTGCTTACATCTATTGCTGGATTAAACTCCAATCTATAGAAGAAGGAGTGGCCACTGAAAGGAATGCTCTTTGGTTTTGTTCACTGCTGTCCAATTTCCACCAATTTCTTCCACCACCCACATCTGTCAAGCACATGCTCTTTATCATAGGGAAGGCCAAGTCAAGTTGAAGTAAAACACAAGCCATACATTGTGTCCCCTTGCACGCACCAGATCCTGATAAATTCTCAGGGAGAGTCAAAATGTTCAAAGGAATCACAGACACTGAAAAATCATTACTACAAAGGGAATGTTTCTGGATATAGTATATACCATTAAAACTCAGCATCTGAATGGTTTAAATAAGCAATGTAATCCAACAGTTTTTCTATAAATACGCAGTGTTTATGTAGCCAAGCTGGGCTCAGATATACACCACTTTATGAACCAGCTGCACACCCAATGTTTATTTTGTAGACCTGAACCAATACATAACATCTTTGTATAAATAAACCTTTTTATTTTCATTTCCTGTCATTATTGATATTGACCTGTGGTGGAGCTGATTGTATCTTGTACATGTATGACATTGGTGCCTTCTGATGCAGTTAAGTTTGGAAAGCTGATTGCTGGGACTTGAGATTGAAAATACAGTTACTTTTGACTGAGTCCTAGGAGCCCAGGGAGTGTCAAGCCATATCAAACAGAAGAGCCAGAGCATCCGTTACACATACTCCTCACATATACTACACTGCTATGCTATTCTGTATCTACAGTATAACATAAATTAGAGCGAAAACCCAGTTTATCTCATAGCCAAACTGAGAGGAGTTGGAAAGGTGTGGGGGATGGGATTTCGTACACTGGCCAATAAACTGACACACACTTTGTTTGAATGACACTGACAAGAGCAAAATTATGACAAATTATGACTAATATTATGACTAAATTGTCATAAAATATGAACTACAGTTAGATGATTTCTAGAGAAGGATATCTGATCATTTGGATGACCCCTAAACTTTTGTTCAGTGCTATGTCAAGTCAAAATGTCCTTTTGAGACTATGTAGTTTTGTCCAACATTTATGTCATTTCCTCATCTGATCCAGGTCTGTCAGCGGATACAGACGGTCTGGCTGAAGCTCAGAGTGGTGCTGCACCTACAGCTAAAGGTAAGATTTTTTAAAAATGTTTTTGAGCAGTGAGCTACTAGCTGCATACATTTTTTAGATGTTTCCAAGATGATTAAGCAGTCTTGGAAATATTAGATATGCTTCTGGAAGTTAAGACAAAGTAGCATGTTCTGGGCTTCTGAGCAGGACCAGATAGCATGCTTTTTTCAGCTCACTTTTTATTTCTGAGAAAATGGAAAAACACAAACTCCAGTACAGTATGGGTATGGCATGGTTCCTGGTTGAAGCTGAATGACAGCTGTAGTCACTTGGTGACAACACTAAGTAAATCTGAGTGTCCTTTTCATTACTATGATAGGCAGAATTATTGTCATATGATTTTACCCACAAGGAGCATGTGCAGGATAAATACCAATGGTTCAAGGATTGTACCATGGGGGACTCCACATGTAATCTGCTCAGATTTATGATCACCGGTGTAAACAATGTAGCTCCTGCCTTCGAGATCTGATTTGAACCAACTTAAAACTGCACCTGATCATTTCAGACACTTATTCAGTCTGTCAGGAAGAATTTTGTGGTCAGCAGTAGTCACCAACTGCAGGCCCCACTCAAGATCTGGAACCAAAGAGGTTTCTATCTGTACTGCGAAGTGTTTCACAGAGTGGCCAGCTCAGCAGAGCTGTGTGGGTCCTTTAGTTGCTGTGCATCATGTCTATTCACATCATGGTAGTCATTGAGTGGGTCTGCAATGAGCGAGAGAAACAAACAAACTCAGAACAGTTGACAGTGAAAATCGAGTGTTCACAGACATTTCTTATTTTGCCTCTCTACTACAAATGTAGCAAGGCCAGTGTCCTGCTCTGTTCCAAGCATCTGGCAGTTGTAAAAAGCTGAATACTGTTACAAAATGAAAGACAGATGCTTTGAAAAAACTTTGAGAGAGAAAGAACAAAATTACCTGAAACTGTCCTCACCCAGTTCTCCGAGCTCAACAACATGCAAACAATGGATTTTGGGTAAATGTTTAAAACCTGAAATGATGAAAGAGTGAATGAGCAGAATCTGATGTTAGACTTTCTGACTCTTTTACTTTGACTCTTTCTATCTTCTTTTTTCTTTTCTTGTCTCCCTTCTTCTTTCTTCTTCTCCTTTTCCATTTTCCCTTAGTGCATGTGTGGCAATTCTGTGCCACTAACAGATATATGAAGAGGTAATTAAGGTGAATGAAGGCTAGGCAAACCTGGCAACGCAACATGGAAAAATAGTTAAGGTGAATGGGTGATAGCGGATGTAAGGCAAGCTAGCGTCGGCTGTCTAAAACTCTGTGTGTGTGTCTCTAGCTGCAGCACCAGAGCTAGGCTGAGCAGAGGAGAGTGACGCGGGCGAGGAGTGAGCGGAGACCATGTCGTGAAAGAAAGTTTTTTCCATTGAGTAGAGCAAGTAGGCATGTAATCACTAGGCAAAGATGAGCTCAGAGTAGCTGTTGTACACTTGGACAGAGGAAAGAGAAGATTTAGGAACGGAATAATTTACTGAATGACTGAATAATGAATCACTGATGTATGTTTGTCACACTGCAGATATATGATTAGTGGTTTGATATGATGAGTACTTACATCAATCGTGAATTAACACATTTATTTTTATGATTGTTTCAGAGAAACTGAAATTCATTAGGTAATCATACTACAGGTTTAGCAAATTTTGTATTAAATTTCATATT
The DNA here is from genome assembly GCF_001952655.1 of Monopterus albus. NCBI lineage: Eukaryota > Metazoa > Chordata > Actinopteri > Synbranchiformes > Synbranchidae > Monopterus > Monopterus albus. The sequence continues at coordinate 193,332 of NW_018128089.1, read as the reverse complement.
TTTTGATGTGAAATATAATACATATTAAAAGTTGTTTTGCATGACTACACAATATTGACTTATTTACATATTTTCCTGGTTGACTGGGGATGGTTTAGTCACCGCTACGCTGAACTTTACCACAATGCTGATGTCAGTGATCTGCTTGAATAACACTATGCTCTATGAAAGTCAAATTTCTATAGATCTGATTTTGCCTGTTTCTCACTTTTAATGCTTCCTTTAACTTTTAAAAACATCTTATTTTATTTCCTCAAGGTTATTTCCTGGAATTCCAGGAACCAGTCAATAACATCACCCACTTCCAGGGCCAGACCGCCACGCTACACTGCAAAGTGACAGGAAACCCACGACCATCCATCCGCTGGCTAAAAAATGATGCCCCGGTTGTGCAGGAGCAAGGACGCATAACCATACGCAAGACGGAGACAGGATCCAAGCTCCGCATCCAGGACCTGGACACAACAGACACCGGCTATTATCAGTGTGTTGCCTCCAACTCACTGAAAGTCATTTCTGCCACAGGTGTCCTGTTTGTCAAACTAGGTAAGGTTCACATTTATTTATATGTTTACTTAATTATCTAGGTCTACACTATATGGACAGAATTTTGAATGCTTAATTTCTAATGTCATTTGTAAAAAGTGTTTAATTTATACACTATAAAATATGCATGAGTGAAGAACTCTTCATGATTCACTGTTTTGGATCAACAAAATTTCAATATTAACAATTTTTTAATGAGGTGAGTAGCTTGTGTGGAGAGCTTGCATTTTTCTTTAACTGATGATGTCATTAATGACCCTTAAATGTTTCTTTGCATTGTAAAAACTCTAAGATCTAACATACACTACCAGTCAAAGGTTTGGACACTCTTGCCCATTCAATTTAATGTGAAAGTGTGTCTAAACCTTTCTATAGCAGTGTATGTATCAACACAGGTTTTTTTAAGTAACCAAGAATCCATGGTGATCTGTTGCTAATTTTAATGTATATTTATGTTTTGATTTCACAGGACAGATGCCCACACGTGGCCCCGATGAACCGTAAGTTTCTAGAAATCGCTGTGTTCATCAGTATGCGTGAATAAATATCTTAAAAGCAACCGAAAGAAAAACATTGGAGCTGGAGCCAATCCCAGCTGACACTGGGCGAGAGTTGGGGAACACCCTGGACAGGTCGCCAGTCTATTACAGGGCTGACATGTAGACAGACAACCACATGCACTCACTGCTAATGGGCAATTTAGCGTCACCGATCAACCTAAGCTCCATGTATTTGGACTGTGGGAGGAAGCTGGAGTACCGAGAGAGAACCCACACAGGCCCAGGGAGAACATGCAAACTCCACACAGAAAGGCCCGGGGTCGGCTTTGGTGGCATTTGTTACACAGTGTTTGAATCTGTGTTATGCTCTGAAAATGTACCTATGATATCAACTCTGGCCTAATCTATACTATGCATAATTTTTATTTTGTACACCTTTTATGGACTTTGAATCTCTGTTGAGTGGTAATTCATCTGAGACTATATTTCTTATGTAGTCTCAGGTGAATTGATTGTTGATTGCTGAGGCTGACATTGAAGAGTTAGGGTTGATATATTGGCCAAAACAAATTTTTGTTTACAAGCCCTCAACTGTGGTTATTAAACAACTGAAACCAAGATATGTACTAAGTCGAAGATCTTAGTTGAAAAATAAACTTGTGCGCGCTCTGTGGTGACTGAACTGCCAACAGAGCAAACTTTGACTATTGCCCCATGATCCCAGACCCCCAGCAGCCACCAAAACCCAGGCAAATAATGATGCTGCCATGTGCCATCTACTAAGGGTACTAATGGGATGTTTGAAGTGACTTTGTAGCTGAGGTGCAGTTTGTTTTGTTTGTTTGTTTTTAGGTCGCATGAACAAGGTTTCTGTCAGCCATATCGAGGCATTGCCTGTGCTCGCTTCATTGGCAACAGGAGCATCTATGTTGAGTCTCTGCAGATGCAGGGGGAAAGTGAAAACCGCATCACAGGTAAGAACATCAACTGGCTTTCTTAGGTGACATTATTATTGTCGAGTAAGAAATGAGTATACTTATTTCTATAGATATGTGAAATTAAAATACAGTGTTTCATCTACATGGGTTCAGCAAAGGGGCTGTTGGTGAAATTTTACATTCACAACTTGCACTTTTTAAACTGCATGCAGCTGGATGGTTGGTGGACCACACACCCACAATAACAAACATGAATGCACCATTACCATTTAGCTGCTCTCGAGTGCCTGTGCAATAACTGGTAACTCACTTGGGAGAAGCAGTATATGGTGACAAGGTAGAACTATGATCTTCGCCAGTGTAAAGTATTTTATTTAGCTAACGTCTTTGACAAATGCATAACATGTGTTCCAGAACTGAGTAAAGCTAAATGGACATGAACAAGTTCATTGAGAAGTGACTGTGAAGACTCACAGATGCAGCCACTCAGACTTGCACTTCCCAGTGAATGGCTTTCAGCTAGTGTGCGGCTGGCGTGCAGTTCTGTCAGCCTTCCAGGGTCCCCCTTTCTCCTATTGCCTGATAAGGCATGTCTAGATTCCACAATAAACATGTCCATTAAAGAGCTATTCCTTGATTTGCCATGACATATAAATCAACATGCAGCAGGAGGACCTCAGTGAACAATCAATATGTTTTGGATTTGGTTTAACACTGGAATTGAGAGTATTTTCTTATAGATTCAGGAGTCATTGATGACTGGCCATGACAAATATTGGGGGGAGGTTGGGACAAATGTCAGTTTTTCATATTTTGGGTGGAACCTGTCCACTGTGGAGATTACACCCTAGTTATGGCTATAATATTCATCCTGTGACAAATGGCTACCAGAGAATAAAGTCAGTCTAATAATCATAGGACAAGAGCTGCCTATGGCAACGTAAATCTTGTTTTAACAAGAACCTCATTATAACAAAATACTTTGATCGTTTTTATGGGTTCTGGGAATGCTGTAGTTCTGGGGGTGTGTTGTGTTGAGCTGGACAGATGTGACCTATACACAGCACTATGTATGTGCTTTACTCCAGCAGTGCAGCCATGCACTTTTGCCACAAGGGGGCTCACATACAGTTAACAGCCTTTCCGACACTCACAGTGGTTAAGAATCCTTTATGAAATTTCTGGATCTAAACGATAAATGTGATCAGCACCAAAATCTAATCATTTGTTCCATGGGCCATACCCTACCTCTAAAAAATGTATCAAACTCCATTCATTACTTTTTGAGTTACGCTGTGAACAAACAAACCAACACTGGCAAAAATATTACCCCAGCCCGTGACAAATTAAAAACTCTATAGCCTTCAACAGTCAATAATCTTATAGAGTACACTTTTGTAACAATTATGTTTTTATTTACCGTAGTGATTGTACCTTGTTCACTTGCTACTGTCTGGAACCCAGCTCCCTGTTTGTTGTAACTAAGCAGCTGCTCATCACATATGTTGCAGGTGGTATTTTACAACAATTCCATAAAATTTTTACAACTTTATACGTCAGTGTTCATCAACACTTCTTGCATCTTTGGTAGGCAAGGAGGTGCACTTTAATAGATAATTTGCTCAGTCCTTAAGGGCAGTTAGTAATCACATGTAACTCTCATTAAACATTAAAAGGGACCACCTAGTATTGCAACTAGGTACTGCAGTATATTTTCTAACAGTTACATCGCACATTCTTATCTTATCTTATTAATATATTTTTAATTTATATCAGTACCACATTGACACATTTGTTTGTAGATTGCATGAGCATATTTGTGTAAACAAAGCAAACATCTGTGCCTCATTATTTCTCAAGTCATCATTTGAGAATTAATAAAGAAAGGATGTTTGTTTTGCTTGCACAAATGATGTGCAAACAAATGAGTCACCACTTTGGAATCATTGGACCAATAGTGGTCTGCTGAGGCAAAAGTGTAATGTTTAATGTCTCACAAATGGTGAGATTACTGTTTTTATTTTGCCTACACAAACGTGCATAAACAATGACAAAATAAATCAAAATGGTTTTTATTAATAACCATATCATATGGGGTACCAAGTCAAAGAGATACAAACTTAAACTAAAGTGGTGCAGCTTTGTCCTGTACACACACTCTATCTTGTTAGTCAAAATATCCGAATTTTCAGTTGAGGCTGAATTGTGGCACATTAAAAAAAGGGGGGATTATAGTGACCCTGAGGAGCTGAGGTCAGTGAAATTAGAGATGCAAACTAGCCAACTTTTAAGTTAACAAGAGGATATTTCTTATGTATGTTCATGTGTAAACATGTTCCCTTAATAAATAGACAGTGCAGGCAATGGGGGATTGAATAGAGAGAGAAGAGAGGAGAAAAGAATTCAGCATTAAGTCAGGAAAGAGGAGACATTTATTACTACAGCTTCCTGGGCCACCAGAGCCCTTCAAGTGCCAATAGCTCCAGGTAAATTAGCATACACAACTAGGAATAATCTAAGGTCATTTGAAGCAATTCCTTCACATATTCAACATTGCATTCAACATTCAACATTAGGTGAGAGAGAACTGGTATTTTGATTTTTCTCTATGTCCTGCACATATAGTGAATTGACAGTAAAATCTTTGAACCTTTGAACATATGGGTCTGGCGTCTCATATTCTGGAGTACATGCACAACAGCACCACTGCTGAAAAAAATCCTAGGGAAAACACTGCATAAGAAAACCTGGGAAACAGTCCAAACAGGTATCTCTGTTTCTTCACTCCAAGCTGCCTTCACTATGATTGGCACCTCTACTCACCTATCGGATCAGTGCTCCAGCTTTGCCATCCCATCCTTCTGCTATTACGTCTTCCCTCTGTGCGATGAGGGTTCTCGAGGCCCTCGGCGGCGTCAGCTCTGTCGAGATGAGTGTGAGGTCCTGGAGAATGACCTGTGCCACACCGAATACACCATCGCACGATCTAATCCTATGATCCTAATGCAGCTGGAGCTGCCCAACTGCCGCCTGCTGCCACAGCCAGGCACCTCTGATGCTGCTTCATGTATGAGGATAGGAGTGCCACCAGAAAAAATCGGTCCATGTAGGTGGATTCTATGACACACACACACATTACAATTATTGGTGTAAAAGCACCACGGTCATGAAATGAATGATGAATAAATTATTAACAACAATTTGCAGCCACAAGTGTAACACTGTAATCCTAAGTGGAGCTGGCAGTTAACCAAAAAGATACTGAAACTTTCATAATTCGTCCATTCAATTAAATCCTTAAGACACATGGTCATTTTAGCCTTTCTGTTTCATGCACTCGAAGGCCAAAGCAGAGACAACAGTCTGTAAAAGTAACCCTTGGCCTTTTGTTTGGTGTGATCCAGTCACTGTAGCTGTTCCATCTCACAGTTTTAAAGGATATAATTAACCATGTGTTCGGTCTAACTTATTCAAATGTTGTAGAAGTGTTGGCTGGGGGCCAGGACAGTTAAGGAGAAACTTGTACAGACAACAAATCCCATGTTGGTCCTTTAAGACTCTGTTACAGTGTTTAAGAATATTCATACTGAATCACTGTCTACAGATTCTCCCTCAGACCATAGCTGCTACAATGGAAGTGGGGCTGACTACAAGGGCCTAGTCAGCATCACCAAATCTGGTCACCACTGCCAGCTGTGGAGTGCCCAGTACCCTCACAGTCACCACCTGTCCCAGGAATACCCTGAGCTCTTGGGAAGTGACAACTTCTGTCGTAACCCCGGAGGTCAGATGCAGGCACCCTGGTGCTTCACCTTAGACCCTCAGGTCAGGGTGGACCTGTGTGACATCCAGCCCTGCAGTAAGTATCATAAGGCAAAAACTATGTTCTTACATTTTAAATGAATTGTTAACATTTTCCAATCATTATAAGATGAAGAGATCAGATCATATGTTTTAAAAAAAAACTAAACACTTGAATTATACAATGAACATATTATAAATCAGAGAACCTAACTTGTTACATCTCTATTATCTTGTCTTCAGAGCCTCCAGAGAATCCCAGGAAGGAGATCCTGTTTATTCTAATCCCTGCAATTGCTATCCCATTAGTCATCGCTTGCCTCTTCTTTCTGGTTTGTATGTGTCGCAATAAGCAAAAGGCTTCGACTGACACAACACTTCGCTGCCAGCTCAGCAGCTCTCCTAGCCAGGAAATGGAGCTCTCTCTTCTTAATCAGCAAAAACACCAGGTAACACAACAGACGTGCACTGGGTGTTTCATTTGCATTTTTTCTGATATATAGCCATGTTCAGACCAATGCTAGCAGTGTATTAGAAAATGTAGCACCCTAATTCATTTTAACTCAGAGAATTCTGGGAAAATACACCATTAAACACAAATGTATCAAGCAATTTGTGCCATGTAAACTCAAGATAAGTTGGGGGCGGGGGCTTTTAAGAAAGATTTAAGATTTGGGCCCTCTACAAGATGTGACTTCAAGATTATGTACTAAAGCCAGTGTGACCTCCCTAGTTTAATTTTACTCTGTACATTTAGTGGCGTATACAGTATTACCAAACATATGTTTACATAGCTACAAAGCCCAAAGTGAACCTGGAGTCATCATGTCCTCTGAGGCGTTGTAGCTCTAGAGCAGCTGCTTGTTTTGCCAACTCATTAATCCAGTGATGCATTTTATTGGTAAAATCCATGGTAGCACACTTTCAGCACACATTGTAACACAAAAAAATAAAGCTACCCTTTATTTGGTGATTGTGGAGGTGGAGTATAAAATGGAATGATTGGTGCTGTGGTAATGTTCCAGTGTTGTAAAAATCCCTTCTTCCAGTATCATGTCTCACTGCGCAGTTTTCAGGTCTCTGATAGATCTTAAAATTCTCAGGTCTATCAGTATCATGTCTCACTGCGCAGTTTTCGGGTCTCTGATAGATCTTAAAATTCTCAAACTCAAATCTCCTTTTTTTGTCATCTCACCGGTATCTGAAGCAACACATGTCCTCTAATGTTTTGGTTTAAACAAGTAATAAAAACAGCTGAATGAAGAACTTGTGCATTACAGTGCTAAAGTACTACATTTGGGTTTATTGTTCCCCATCTACTTTAATAACACACATTTGTATTTATTGTTTTGTGTTTGCAGGCCAAGGTGCGAGAGCTTAACATGTCAGCAGTACGGTTTATGGAGGAGCTTGGAGAGGATCGGTTTGGTAAGGTTTACAAGGGCCACCTGTATGGCACCACACCTGGTGAGCAGATCCAGGTGGTAGCCATAAAGACATTAAAAGACAAGGTTGATGCCACTCTTTGTGAGGAATTTCGCAACCAAGCCATGCTCCACTCTCAACTACAGCACCACAATATTGTTTGTTTGCTCGGTGTGGTCCTCAAAGAGCAGCCATTGAGCATGATATTCACCTACTCCAGCCTGGGTGACCTGCATGAGTATCTGGTGATGCGCTCCCCCAACTCTGATGTCGGCAGCTCAGATGATGACAAAACAGTAAAATCCACACTGGAGCAGGCTGATTTTCTTCATGTCATCACCCAGATTGCTGCTGGAATGGAGTATCTTTCTGGCCAACAAGTAATCCATAAAGACCTTGCTGCCCGAAACATTCTGGTCTTTGACAAACTTAGTGTCAAGATCCTGGATCTGGGCCTGTTCAGAGATGTCTACTCTGCTGATTACTACAGCCTCATGGGCACAAGCCCTTTCCCCATTCGCTGGATGTCCCCAGAAGCTATTATGTATGGCAAGTTCTCCACCGAGTCTGATATCTGGTCTTATGGTGTATTGCTATGGGAAACTTTCAGTTATGGTCTACAGCCATATTGTGGCTACTCCAACCAGGATGTGATAGAGATGGTCCGCAGCCACCAGCTATTGTCTTGTCCAGATGACTGCCCAGCCTGGATTTACACCCTTATGCTGGAATGTTGGAGTGAATTTCCAGCAAGAAGGCCTCGCTTCAAGGACATCCACACACGTCTGCGCTGCTGGGAGAGCATGTCCAGCTACAACAGCTCTGCTCAGACTTCTGGCACCAGTAACACTACCCAGACCAGCTCTCTCAGCACCAGTCCTGTTAGCAACATCAGCATGAGCACAGCAAATGCACCACGCTACCCTAGCCCTAAAAAGAGCTCACCATTCCATCAGCCACAGTTCATGCCCATGAAGGGTCAGATGCATCGGTCAGTGGTGCCCCCACAGCTCTACATCCCAGTCAATGGATATCACCCTATGTCTCCTTACCCATATCTGCCGAACTTTTACCCCATGCAAATACCCATGCCTGTGCCCCACCAGCAGATGCACCACCCCCCACAAATGGTTCCCAAAGCTGGTTCTCACCATAGTGGTAGTGGGTCCACATCTACTGGCTATGTCACCACTGCCCCTTCTAACACATCTGTCACAGAGCGAGCAGCTTTACTAAATGAGGATTCCAAGACCAATAATGAGGACTTAGCTGACAGGGAATTCCAGGAACAACTAGACCAAAACAGGGATTTGTCAGTGCCCGAAACAGAATTGCTAGGTGACAATGACTCTCCACAGACTGATGAATTTGTAGCCCACATGCCAAACGTGTAAATGTGGTGCTGTTAGAAGGACAGTAGAGCTAAATTATTTTCTGAGCTTATGCTTGCTTGCCAAAAATTTGATGAGCAGTAAAAAGTGAAGGGAATTGTGACTGAATGTTTTTTATGAGTTTCTTAGATAGTCCTGACATATTTGAATGACAATTTGTCTCATGTCTGTGCCTTTTAAACTCCTGTGTGAATATTTAAGCACAATTAATAGTACAATCCTATACAGAGTGTGTCTATATAATGCTGCCATTCATAACAATGTTTATTCTCATCATTTGCTGTACAGCACAAAACTTTTCTTATCCACAAGTGCTTTAGAAGTTGCCTTGCCTTAACTGACATTCTGCCTTTGAATGCTCATGGTGTTGCCAGCTGCTTTTTTAAAAACTTGTCAGCAAGGCCATTCACTGGGAGGCACAGAAAGGAGGGATTCTTGCCACCCACCTCAGATAGTATGCCTCTCTGTACAGGCAGCCTGTGGTTCTGGTTATAGGTATAATCATTCAGATCCAGGAATATTTTTTTAAAGAATCTTCACCATTGTGATGAAAATGCATGGCTGCACTGCTGAGCACTACATACAGAGACAAATCCCTGGGCCAGCGATAGCTGCCCATTCATTGTCTATGGAAGTTGAGTGCTGTCACTCAGTACACTCCACCCCAGTGAGACGACAGTCCAAGATCGGGAAAAGCCCTGCTCTATGCAGCAAGAGCCAATCAGGATTATTTTGAAAATGATAGAGTTGTGAACCAGGGTCAAAACTTACATACTAATGCAATGATATGTTTTGTCTTCATCAGACAAATAATGATGAAGGTCATGTTGCTTGAAACAAAGCACTGCATTAATATGTAGTAAAATAAATCCTTCAAGACATTTTGTCAGTTCATTGTGCTAACAGTTTTTAGCTTTTTGGTTCTTAGTTATTGTCCAGCACCTGTGCACAACCTGGATTGAATGTGCACAGTTTTTGCCTAGGTAATATTTAAATTCACCGAGCTGTATTTGGGACTTAGTAAGATCAAATAACCTTGTTTAATCTTTTTTTTTCCAGCCATTGACAATGGTTATAATCCATATTATGTATGTCCCACAAGGTTTATATGTTTAACATCAACTTTGATAACAGATTTGTTGTTTATGTACTTTGGTTTGAACATTTTATTTGTTCATAGTTTTTCTTTGTTGTTGATGTTCATACATTGTCCATTTCTACCAGTTTTCTTTGTTTTAGCTTTTTTTCTTATCATATAGTATATCATGAATATCTATCTATGGAATATCAAAAAAGTCATGAATAAAATTATGTATTTCCACTTGGCACTAGAGGAAAATCATGTATTGTCACTTGTTGATTATATTTAGTCATCAGCAATTTTTAGGAGGCAGGAAGAATATATAGTCTCATAATACAGATATATGTGTAAAAGAAATTAATCTGTCATCTACTTTAGGCTATTATGACTTTTTAAAGTCATTTAAAGGTCAAAGTGTTTATTTGTCCTTGGACTGCCACCTTATTGTGGTGGAGGGGTTTGAGTACCCGAGTGATCTGTCTGGGGCTATATGTCCCTGGTAGGGTCTCCCAAGGCAAACAGGTCCTGGGTGACGGGTCAGACTAAGAGTGGTTCAAAAGCCCTTTATGAATAGAATAAAATCCAGGACCGTGACGTTG
>NW_018128089.1:134729-179153 GCF_001952655.1 Monopterus albus | reverse complement strand
ACCAGCTGTGTGGTGTTAAGTGTCCAAGTGAGGTCCTTACTGATGTGGACGCCCAGGTATTTGAAGCTGCTCACCCTCTCCACCTTGAGCCCCCAGATGAACAGCAGCCGATGAGATCTCCTCTCCTTCCTCATGTCCACTATCATCTCCTTCGTCTTGTCCATGTTGAGGCTGAGATTATTGTCCTTGCACCATGACACCAGACCAGCCACTTCCCTCCTGTGGGCTGCTTCGTCCCCCCCAGTGATGCGGCCTATCACTGCGGTGTCGTCCGCGAACTTCAGGATGATGTTGTCTTTGTGGGAGTCGACACAGTCGTGGGTGAACAGGGTGTAGAGGATGGGACTGAGGACACATCCCTGTGGGGTGCCAGTGTATCCATTTATGATTATTTTTTCAAGCTATTAACCATAAAGAAATGTGTTTGATATAGAATAATTGGATCATATTTTTAGATTAATTTAATATAATGTATTTACTGATTTTGGGAAGTTTTAATTTTGAATAAACTGTTATTTTAAAATATTTTAAAACAAATACTTCATCTAGAATTACAATGTTAACAGCTTGATAAATTTGATCAACAGGCACACTGCGTATTTTAAAGTGAGTCTGCAATGACCCAAAGCTAATCTGAAAACATTTTATTGAGAGGTTTACCTCAGATGAAGTCAGAGGAAATCACACCACACTGCATGCTATCTGATTTCACTTCAGCTCTGCAAACACCATAGCATTCAAGATGGAGATGGGTTGAGATATGAGGTTTTGCCAACAGTTTCAGGATCCACTGGAGTTGCAAGATTTTGCCATAGGCTGTTCTTAATGCTTTTCATTGGCTGAATCTGTAAAACCCACAGACAGGCATAAAGGTTGACTAATAGCGTTGATTTATTAAAAAAACAAAACAAAATACAGACATACAACGTTTCTGACTTACTGAGACATCTCTTCGTTGTTAAAGTAAGGTTGGAGTCAGGTTAAATTTCATAAGATGTGGCTAGTTAGGGGTAGGATGAAGGTTAGTTTCACATATAAATAAGAGGAAACATGTTTATGGAGAAACAGACTACTTACCTTAGAATGTACACCAGAGCTTTGGGACCTATTGCCAACCCAGTCATATTTACACCAGCTATCCAACAGTGACCCCTAGAGGTGCTAATCAGTATGAACAAATGAAGCAATGGAACACAAGATGAGTCTGTTTTTAGACAATGCTAATAAAAAAAAGAAAAGAGAAAATCTGTAGGTTGAGGTGCGTTTTCACTTGGTTGCAAACATGCACAAAAATATATTTTTTTAATTTATGATGCATATATAAATATGTTGCAGTGAAAAGTAAGTGAAATTCTTTTCATAATATGAACTATGCATTTTTATTTTCCTGATTTTTAACTTTTTGTAATATTTTCTTTTTTGTTATGAATATTTGCTATTTTCCCACTCTTTAGTTTCATATTGCATCACTTCATCCAACCATTTATCATTAAGTCGAGTAAATATGTTTTTTACTTTAGTTAGAAAAAAATATATTTTGTTGATAATACCTCTGCTGCAAATTTTTTATTGTAATGAACTATTTTAGTGTATAAAAATAATTTTGAATTAAAGATCTAAATACTTATCTAGCATTGAATCTGTATGACATTATGAACGTTTTGAAATGTATCTATAATAATTTTGTAATTGTATTATTATTATCATTGTTGTTGTTATATTTTGGATGGTATACTTCATCTCTTATTTTAACACAAGGATCAGACCATATTTTATGCATGAGATAAAAATGATATAACAATAGACTAGGTAATTTGACTGATTTAATAGCCCCTCAACCAGTAGATGCTTACTGTGGAAACTTGTTTAGAACGGTGAGATATTAGCAGCTGTAGTATAAACATTAATTCTAAGTTTTGAGACCTCATATGAGATGGCTATGTGTGTGGTGTACTGACGCGCCTAAATGCCCCATACGCATTGTGATTGACGAATTATATTTTGAGCTCTGCTGAAACCAAGAGTCGTTGGCTTTTTAAAAAAAGGAAAATGCTGCATTCCTATTGGCTGGCGGGGCTGTCCTTTTACCGCCAATACATTTAACCATTGACCTACTAACACAGATTCACGAGTCATAAGCCAACTTGAAAGGAAAAAGCCAAGGGAGGAGATAGGTACTTCGCAACTTAGGGTTTTGTCCACTGTTGGTTTCTTATTAACTGATGGAAATCCTACTTTTCCCTGTGCATGATACGTGGTGGAAAGCCAGAGCATCGCTTCCCTCCAGGTGACAGAAAAGGTAAAGTTTTGATTTGACGGTCTTATTTTAATTCACGGCGTTACAAAGATTTCTGTGGGATGTGTTGACGCACCCTGGCGACCACCCCAGAGCCGAGGCGCTGCGTAGCTAAGGTTAGCTTACATTTATCTGTGATGTGGCTAAGCGCTGTGTTTTCTGGCATAAGAACGTAAAACAGTGTCGGTAGCATTCACATTAAGGGCGTAACGTTGACCAGCCTTTAATTCTAGTTTATGTGTATTAATCTCGGCAGACTGATATCCATTAGACTGTACTGTATTAGTAGTATATGGTCGGTTTAAGGGACGTGTATTGGATTTGATACAGGCTCGTAGGCCTACCAGTCACAGGAGTTTACGGATTGCGACAGTGTTGTCACCCGGAGTTTGATGGCAGTCACCTCATCGACGCCTTGTGGCTGCTGTTTGTGCGCTGTTGGCATTGGCTCATTAACCCTAGTAACGTTAACAAATCAATGTTTTCAGTAATGTCATGTATGCTCCCATTGCACGGCTTACTTTTTGGGGCGTAGATGAACCCCACGCTTCAGCCGCCAGTGTCATGAGCAAGAAAGGCAATGATGTCATGTAACAGAGTGAATGTTCACATTGTCTCAGCCTGTTACACAGAGCGGTGCTCATCAAACACGTTTAATAGTTTATTACGAGGTGTCTTTACTTACACACACACAGAGCAGAAGTTACTGCCACACTGGCAAATGTTGCAAACATTATGCAACCATAGAAAATGCTGGTAGTCGAGGCCGGGGTGAATTCGTGTTGTGTAATACGGACACAATGAGGGAATCTGGGGCAGTAGGTGGCGTGGATGGCCCGCTGTTGCCAGGCCGCTCCGGTCCGAGCTGATCTCAGGCCAGTCGCCGTGACCCCACGGTAATACTACGACTTATCTGTCATCCAAGTTTAGTTGGTCATATGTTGCGTCGTTAGAAAAGACGAAATGGAGTGACCATTCCTGTATAACCCAAACCGTATGGTGCAAAATGTCACCATCTGTAAAATGTAACCCCAGACATTTAAAAGTTACAAATACAACAGTGGTAACAGTGGGTTACTCAGCTGGCTGATATTTCAAATGGTAAAATGAAGTATTAAATATAGGTTTGTGTGTGTGGTCATATACAATCACTTTGAAACATATTCCATATGAAAGGTACCAAGCCACAGGCCCACATTTATCTACTTGTCATTTATTAATGGTTTCCTCTTTAATCATTTACTGCCTATATGTAGACCCATGCCAAAGACAAAACGAGGACAAAGTCAGGGGAGACTTATCTGGGAAATCTGAAAGCCTCTGTTGGAGTGTTAGGATGACTGTGTAATGAAGGCCTCAGGTTACAGGCTGTGCTCGAGATTCCACCAGGGCATGTGTTATGATTACAGCCATCTGTAGTCCTTTGTTCCCTCTCTGGGTGTACAAGGGGTTAGAAACCACAAACAGGATGATTTGCCTTTTTAAGTAATGCTCCACTCAGAAACATTAGTTTAAAGAGAAGAGTTGTGTTAAATATGTGGATCTTTATGGTGATAATGTGGTGTAATAGTTCATTTTTACTTCAATAACACTTAATATTCTGAGATCAGTGCTTAACTAACTTTTAAGAAGTAAAAACAGTAAGTACTCAGAAAGAATGTAAGGATTTGAATCTTGCTGAAGATCTGCTTTACAAAATAATGGATGGTCTGTATCTTTAACCTTCATTATATTTGACAACCCTCATTATTTAGTATGCACCTTCATTATTGAGTAATCTGTATTTTTTTGTTCATTTATCAATTAATAAAATGTGAAAAGTGCCCATTACACTTTCCCAGACCCCAAGGTGCCTTAAAGTAGTTTTTCATATAACCCAAAAACCCATAGTTACTATAACAAAGGGGAAAAAAACACAAGTTAATTGATTCACTGATCATCAGAGTAGTTTATTTTCTGTAGATCGACCAATCACTTGACTGTTAGCAGTTAACAAATAATTTCAGCTCTGAAAAACATAACATACATTGAGATAATAATTTAAAAAAAAAACATTATTTTGTCTTGAAGCACATACAAACTACTGGCTCCATCTTAACATTACACGCTTAAAGAGACGCTGGTCAAAGCATATGCAGTTTAGTTTTAAATACAGCAGGACTTTCTTTAATTGATTAGTAGTAAAACAATATTTGCTTGTTCTGTGTACACTTACCAAAATCAAACTTTTGCACCAAATGCTAAACACACAGCAAATCCCCAAATACTCAAATCGACCCACACGATGTTCTAAATCTTAATTGGTTACCATGCATGCAGAAGTGTTTTATCTGTAGGGGATGCTGCCTGGGATACATGCATGCATATGACTGGTTTTGTGCACGTGCATACGAATGTTTATAACAGGCTATAATTGCATATATATAAATACCATGTAAATAACTGAATTTTAGAGTACAAAACAATAACTTAATTTTCCCTTGGGACTGGCTAGAATGTTTCCCAGTGTATCACTGACCATCATTAATTAACATTCATGTTGATGTGGGGGAACATTTAGCAGCTTTTCAGATTCTTTAATTGAAATGGAAATCAAGGATTTGGGGGGGGTAACTCTAAAAAGACACGATTACAGAACAAGTAAAAATAACAAATGAAGCCTCATTATCAGATTTGGACAACGTGTCTAGACTTATACTGAATCATCTGCAATGGAGACTTACCCACCCTAAAGGAAATGCATTACTTTACAAGATTAATTTCATGACTTGAGGAACTTTATGATAACTTGACAGCGACATCTAAAACCTCTTATTTTCTGTTATTCCACAGATTTCCTCCACTGAAGTGGATTAATCGAATGTGGCAGTTACTACTGATGTATACAAGCATTATGGTGTACAGTTAAAGACTTATAAGAATATTGTCAGTAGCAAACAGTGATATTATGCAGTCAGTGAAGCAAGAGGTGGATGCCAGTGACTCCTACAGTGGAGACGATGCCCTGGTTCTGGCTGTGGCCTTACAAGGGGCTAACAGAGACCTAATAGACCACAAATTCTCTGCAGTTCCATTGAAGGCTAAAACTACCTGTCGCCGGAAAAGAGAATTTACCCCAGAAGAGAAGAAAGACACCCTTTACTGGGAGAGGCGACGCAAAAACAATGAGGCAGCTAAGCGCTCGAGGGAAAAACGGCGCATAAATGACATGGTGCTTGAGAACAAGCTGATGGCCCTTGGTCAGGAAAATGCCTCCCTCAGAGCTGAGTTACTGTCCTTGAAGTTGAAGTTTGGCCTGGTGAGCTCTGCAGCATATGCACAGGAAGCTCAAAAGTTATCCAGCTCCACCACTATCAACAACCTCTACCAGGAGTTTGGTCCACCTAGTGCTGACCAAGGTTCTTCGAGCAGGAATATGGAGCCTCTTAATCTGCACAGCAACTGTATATCAGTCATCAAGCATTCACCTCACATGCCACAGACATGCCCTGCCACTCAGAGTAGATTTAGTATCTGCAAGACCGCAGATATCAAGCAAGAACCAGCAGAGAATGGCAGCTATGCACAGGAGAGGAGTAGTCCCTATGAACTCTATGGAAACTATATGGCCAGCACTTCATCTGGAGTCTTCTCTCAGCCTGCTTCATTCCTCCAGATTGCCAGGTCATCCAGTAACTCTCCCAGGAGCTCAGAGGATGGTGCTGTAAGCAAATCATCAGATGGTGAAGATGAGCAGCAGGTTCCCAAAGGGATAATATCATCTGTAGCTAACCCAAGAAGTGTCATTGTCTCTGCACACAAAGTGCCAGATGCCAGTTCCTCAGCTCTGCCGCATAAACTGCGTATAAAGGCCAGAACGATACAAATCAAAGTGGAGGCCATTGACCCTGAATATGAGTTCTCTGGAAAGTCCTCTTCTGTCAGCATTTCAGAACAAGGATGCTACCAGACAACTCAGGACTCTTTAGAGCACACACAGTTCCCCCTGTGCCCTTTATCAGTACAAGTCAACAGCATTCAAGATTGGACCCACCAGTCTGAGCAGTGGCATAAAAGCAACACAGAGATACTTCAGGATGGCTGCAAGAGTAGCAGGCTAACCTCAAGCCCCCTCCCAAACAAAACTGTTGTGGATGTAAAAGAATCTTCCTATGCACACTCTGAGAACCTGTATATAAAACAGGACCTCAGAAGTGGCCTCCTTGATAAGACCTATCTCAACACAGCAAGCCTCTGTGACGGAGTTGACCAAAAGCACTACTGACCATCAGTAGTCACTATCAAAAAGATGCTCGCCTGAATGAGCTTTGTGTGTTTTGCATTTCCAATTTTTTGCCATTGCACTGTGTGGTTTATATTAGAGTTAAATAAGATTTGGATTAACGTACATTTTCAAATGATGGCATGGTCTCAAACAACTTTTGAGAGCACAAACACTCTGTTTGCTAATATAGGCTAAGTAGGGGTGGAATACTGTACTACAGTAGTTCACATGGTAAATTCAGCATAATGTGCAAATTCACCACAATAAATCCATCACTCCAACAACACAGTTATACCACACTCAGTAATCTGCCTTTCAGTTTCTGCAACACAGATACCGTTTTCATTTACTTCTTATTTCTAGCTTCTTTTTTTTTCTTTTTGGACCACAGTTAACTTGCCTTTGAGGAAACTATGAAAGTAGTTTTTGGGATATTTGCCTTTATTTCACACAGCTTGGTCAAAGAGAGGCTATTAATGGCACTTCACACTTCTTTCTAATGTTTGTATTAAATGCTTCCCAGGAATGGATGGAATAATGATGAAAGGCTTTTAATGTGAAATATCTATGTTGGAATAATGACTTTCACTGATAACATTTTGATCAGGGGTTGTAAAAAAAAAACCAGCAATGTGAAAGTGAGTGGACTTAATTAAGAACTGAAAACATTATTTCTGCTAAAATGAACAGGAAAAAGGTGTAGCAGAGTGGTGTGTAGCCTATGGCCTGACTGTTTTACCAATTAAGTTATTGCAGACATTCACTATGGTGTTCCTCCATGTTTAACAGATAAACACACTGTTGTTTGTGTTACCAGCTAATTGAGGTCGATAAGAAAAGAGGGAGACCTTTTAATAAAATGTGATCAAATATAGTCATGAAACGGACTTGGAAACAATGGCCTGTCCATTCGACCTGTTTCAAATAAACACCAGGTTCTCTGCAGTAGCGGTAGCCTCACTTCAAGATATCTGGGCACTATTTGTAGATGGACAATTTATGTGTGATATGCATCATTAATACATAGGATATTACGTGTGGATCTTTTATTTTTCTTTTACAAAATTCTTATGACTGCTGTTGCTGTACCAGTATACACCTACTATGATGAATACTGTTGTGTTTTGATTTTAAAATGTTCCCAAAGGTTCGAAGTCTGGCCGTTCTTTGCCTTAAAGCCTGAACTTCATAATTTTTTTTACTGATGTAATATGGTTATTGTATCAGTTTGTTTAGTGACAGATTTACAGTGGCTGGAGATGCATATTTCTGCTTAAGATAAATGTTCTGTAGTGCTTTATTTTATTTATTTTGTTGAGATGTGTAATTTCTCAGTATTTGTCCAATAATTTTCAAGATATTTTCTAGAAAGAATGAGGGTACTGATGGAGGAAAAATGGTTAATTGGTACACTTCCAGTTACTTATTACCTATTTAAATTAACTGATAATGTAACCTAGAGGTTCTTTAGTCAGCTGGAAATGCAAAAAACATGATTTGTCTACACACAGACATAACCAAACACATATGGAGAACTAAGTTTCCAATAATAAACAAATATATACTTAATTTGTAGCTTACATTGGAGCTTTTCTTTCGAGGACATCTATTTTTTCTACAGCGTCAAATTGCATCTTTTTAGGAAACTTTCTAGGAATCAATTAGAAAGTCACCACCATAAAATATAGCAATCTGGGCCTCTTGTCCTGGCTGGCAGTATTAATGTCCTGTACCTTCATTACTCAAGTAAACAGTACTGTATTCTTGTATGTGTTGGAGTCAATGACACCACATTGTCACTGCATTCCAACAGTGTGCTGAAACAACTTCACAAACACCACACTAGACAATTATTTCCTCTGTTGTGGCTTAAAGATTATGGCTTTAACCCAAGCTTCCTCTAACTTTTACAGCTCTGCTGCATTCACTAGCAGACTATTTTAGTACTATTGTCTAATTAAACCTTGCAGGCCACTGTTTAAACCAAGAATGGATGCAACACTGACTGGAGAATTGTGATTACTATCTGATAAAAGTGACAAGAGTTTTACACTAGATGTGTTCTAATTTGACTGGATAAAGCTCTGTGATACATTCTCCCTTCAATTTGCGAACAATTAACATTTGTATTATCAGAGAGTCTCCAGAGATCCTTAATTGTACTGTTACTGTTCTTACAATTGTACCATTAGATGTTGTGAAATCCAGAACCGTCAGGATTTATCATCCATTTGGGGTGATTACATCATACCTCATGGTGTCAATAAAAAATGCTGACTTCAGACAGGCCTAGTTGATAGAAGGTATAATAACGCATTTAATTTCAGATGAATGGTGTGTGCATTTGTTTTCATATTTTGGAACATCTCAATGATGAAGATGACTTTATTTTCTCCACAGGCTGAAGGCCAGAACACTTTCTTGTCAATTTTTATTCACAATAAACAACTTGTCACTGAAATGTGTAGGCTTCTTTCTCTGTTTTTCTGAATATAGTTACTACAAAAAAATAAGTTTTGGTGCAAAATAACTACAGTCCACAGAAACAGGCTGCCGGTACTGTAGTCTGAAAGATACTGGATGTTTGTAGGCTGATATTAGTATTGTACATTATGTTAATGTAACCCTTATATTTTAGAATAAAAAAAATCTGATAAATTAACTTTTGGCTTTAAAATCTAAAGTCATATCTTAATGAAGTTGAGTCTCAAGGCAAGTGAAGTGAAGCTCTGCTTAGTTATTTCCCAACCATTAAAACTATTGGAAGCACTCGAGTCTAGACCTAAGGATTAGAAAATACATTTAAATCTACCGTGTGCATTGTTTCCAGAGTCACAGAGCTTCACTTTTGCTTTTCTATAAAACGCTCTCAGGTGGTTTACTGTGAAAGTCTCAATGACTAGTTCCAGCCCCATTTCCCTTTTTTCATTGTCTAAGTGTGTATGGAAACTGACACCAAGTAAGAAGAATCATATCCAAAGACATGCAGCTTAGGTTGATTGGCGACTCTAAATTGCCCGTAGGCGATTGGGTGATTTCTAGTGCAATGTGCGCAAACCTGGCAACCTACTGGCAGACCAGCAAAGGGAGAGGTAGTGTCGCTGAATGCAGCTTTGGAGGGGTCTAGTCTAAAAATAGTAACATTAGGCTGCAATGATTATGTTGTCAATGACTGTAGTAGGAAGAGGAGAGTGGAGTGCAAAGTTTGCAGTTCAAGAATCAATGACACAGACATCACAACATCCAGCTTCATCCGTCACTACAAGACTCAAAGAAAGGTAAGCAACGCTACGTGAATGTCTTTGCAGCTAACGTTAGCTAACCTGTTGGCTGGTCAAACATTAGCTAGACAACTAAAATTAGGTTTAGGCGGGTAGACTTGGAGTTGAATTGCAGTCCCACGTGCACAATGATTCTGCTATGTTTTCATTAGCAGTGAAATCCCTTGCACCCAACTAAGCACTCCCTTTTCCTCGTTAAGCTGCATTAACCAATAACCGCTAAGTGATTTATTTCTGTCTCAGCTGCTACTCAGCACTAGGTGTAGAGGGCAGGCAGGGCGACGTTCTAAAAACAGGTCCAGAACAGTATAGAATAATGTCGAACATGTTGGGTTTGTTTTTGAATCAGTCTCTTTTCCTGGGTGCAGCTGGTCACGTGATAGAACGCATTCCTACTATTGGTTAACGCAGCTTAGCGGGAGGAAAGGGAGCGCTTGGTTTGATGCAAGCCATCTCCCTGCTAATGCAAACACAGCAGAATCAGTTATGTGAGACTGAGATCGCAGAGGGATCTAAATCATGCTCACCAAACGATGTATGGTGCAGCCCTAGTAAGGTATATATACCTTGCTATGTAAAGTGCCCTGAGATGATTGTTGTTGTGAATTGGCACTATACAAATAAAACTGCATTACTTTATTTCCGTATAGATTAGTGGTTAGGGCGCAGGGCTCTCGCTGCTGGGCCCGGGTTCGAGTTACATTTTAAACCCATGCAGGTTAAGTGGTGACAAAAAAAGGTGTGAATATGAAATATTTGTCTGTTTCTATGTGTTGTTCCTGTGATAGACCGATGACCTGCCCAGGGTGTCACACCGGCTCTTGTCCACTGTCGGCAAGGATTGACTTATCATCATGATTACTTATGGAATGTTTATGTTCACAAAGTTTTTAGACTGCATTTTGTTCTACCAACATAAAGTAAAGCACATTTACATTTCAATAAATAAACTACAAAAGGAGCATTTTATGTGATTCTGCCCCTGATGGGAGTATTTCTGCCGGTTGGTGGATGCACAAAAGTATTACCTCTAATCATAAAGTTAAAATGTACACAACCATTACAAGGAAAACTGCCACTAGGTATCTTGAGACGTTGAGCCAGGAATGATAGAACAAAAATCTAAAGATGATGGAGCAACAAACTCCAAACAAAGAAAAACTGGAGAACAGTGAAAGAGTTGAAATATTTAGCAGCATCAGTAGTGAATATAAAATAAATAACCAAATGGTGCATGCAATTTCCTAAGCGGGTTGTGTGAACAAATTTGCTCTAAATAATGGTTGGTGAACAAGACCCAATGTTTTTGACAGACTGAGAAACAGGGCTGTATGTTGATACAAAAGTAATACGTGATTGTTTCCTGTCAGATTTAACAGCCAACAGTTCATTACAATCAATGGATTTCAGTTTATCAAAAGTTTTATCCAACAAGGATTTGCTGTAACCCTGTGCTTCAAAACTTTCATACAGTTCTTTACTTTGTCAAAAAAGGTCTTTTTGATGATCATGTGATCCATGAATCTCCTGATTGAGTTCTAGAGTTCTCACCTGTACTTGGGTAGAGCATTGCTGCTGGTTTGCACGCTGAGGAACTGGTGTCCTGTTTTTTTCCATTGTTCTACTGCTCAGTACTATACCATGCCTCCCTTTCCTCAGCAAGTGGCATTAAATGTTTTTTGCACCACCTGATACCTGGTTCAACTCGACTCTCCTTGGCTCATTTCACTTTTGGTACCAGGTGCTGTTTTCCCTTGCAGATGGTACTCCCTCAGTGTAACTGGTTGTCACAGCGACACCGCACAAAACTGCTGTGACATTGCCGTCCCACAGAGGTGGCAGTGCCGTGAGTGAGTCAAAGCTGTTTTAATTTTAATTCTAGAACTGTTATTATGCCACTTTATTAAGCTTTGGTATTTTTTCAGGCAAGAAAATGAACATCTATTTTTATGTGGTCAATCTATCCAACTAATGCTAATTTAGAAATTTGCTGCAATGTTTTCAATGTGATGACCTAATGTGCCAGCTACCTATCTGTCCTTCACAGACACAGCTGTTGCCATTGTGCTCATTTTATCACATTCAGTAACCTATTGGCTATGTGATGATGTGACAGAGGATCCAGGCCTCTGTCATCATAAATATTACCCTATTTAACACTTGAGAGAAAAGTGGCAGCAGAATGAGTGACTGGTGTCATCACATGTAAACATCTGGGTTAATTGGTGGCAAGAAGGCCACATAGAGATGAATTGTTAATCTATAGTGTTTACATATCACTGTTTAGCCTCACCGCTTGGAACTTCGACAGAAGTGATGCCAAAAATAGTACCAGGTACTATTCCCAACATTTGACTGATGAAAAAACAAATAAGGCGAGTAAAGTCGATTTGAGCCAAGCTGGTACCAGGTGGTGGAAAAGGGGCTTAAGAGAGGGAGGTATTGTACAGGCTAATGGTCGGAGCATTCAAGCATTCCATGGTGCAGCTTGGTGATGTAAGTCTCTTGGATGTAGTGGATAAGGATAAGCAGTATACATAGCTGATGGATGGATGGACGTGTAAAATGTGTGTGTAGAGACCTATTCGATGTCATTATAGCATGTTAAAATTACTGTAATGGCATAAACTTTAATACAGGAAACCTTGAGGGGAAAAACAAGACTTTAATTATTTCATAGACACACCTCTGGTGTTATTGTGTTGGGAATGCAGTACATTTCTACCAAAGTAAAAAAGCAGTAAACTGATGCATTATTCATGTGAATCACTCACAGAACTTCATGGAAATCTCAATAGATCTTGGATTGACCCATTACTTAAGGAAGCAACGTTTAACTAAACTGCTAATCATACTGCCAATAGCTATAATCTTTTAAAATTTCTTTTAGATAGATACTTTTAAATATTGCAAGCAGCTGTCAGTGCTTGGTTAGCTTGCTTGATTTCTCAAAATCTTCAAGTGGCAGTTGACCCATCCAGCACAGGCGTTACACTTTAGAGTAACATTTAAGTCACTGGCAGAAACACCAGCCAGGTCTGTCCTGCGGTCAAAGAGACGTCCTGTACTGGAGAGCCTGTGCAGGTAGATGTAGAGTTTCACCCCTAAATTTGTTGGAAGCAGTGGAAGATTTGAAGAGCTGAAGACAGAGCTCTGTTTTCTGGGTGGATTGTGGCCTCACTCCCCCTTGTAGTTAGGCTGTCTCTTCTCCTTGAATGCAGCCAAACCCTCCAACCGATCCTTAGTTGGTATCACCTTGAAGACAACACAAATGTGTCAGTACTAAAAAAGTTGCACCTCTTTTTTTGAAGTCCTAAAATTAAAGCGGAAAAATGGGAATTTAGCAAGTTAGCTGCAAGCAAAGCAGTGAAAATGTCACATTTATGCAAGTTTGTTCCTTTGGCTAATAAGTGTTGGGGGAAAAATGCTTGTATCATCTCCATTACTGGTGGCTTCTGTTGCCAGATGGTAAAGATCATTGTGGATGACCCAAGGAAAATACAGCTGTAGGCATTCAAAATGCTGCATTCTGCAACGGTAAGTGGCCACTTTTATCGCCACTGTGCTCCATGTGTTAAGCAGTATGTCTGTAGGTGGCGCTCAGCTTACACTCACAGGTACACCACTCTGTGTATACACAAATTATAGCCCATTCTATAATGAATGCCTACTTAGAAGTTAAAAGGCCCTGTGGTCAGCATTTGCCGTAAACTGTTAAAAGGCCCTGTGGTCAGCATTTGCCGTACACTGTTATTGTGTGGATTGGGATGTTAGTTTACTGTAATATTGAAGATTTTCATTTCAGGTCATGAGGACAGATCAGCCTGCCCTCTCTCCTAAAACGTTCTATGCAGCTAACCTGCAAACACACGTTTTGGATTATATACAATTCCAAGATGAGAAAATTCGCAAAGCTAGACTTTCAATCAAAACAAGAGGTAATAACTAAAGGAAGACCAACACCGGAGCTGAAAGGTCTGCTTCAAACGGTGTGGTACACCCGAAAAACTTTTATCATTTCAAATGAAATATGCGTCACATGCTTGTGAAGAATGCTGGTATGAGATATAAAACATAACACATTGTCTGTTGTCAATCACATGATGAATAAAATACTCTTTTGGGTTCATTTGTATTTGTAAATCTGACTCAAAGAATCAGTGCCTGACCAGCTGTCAACCTCACCGCACGTCACTGGCTAGTTGGCTATAGTCTGTGTGGTGTGTGCAAGTGCTACTTTTTCAACCCCACTGGCCCAAAGATGACGCAAAATTTGGCCGAAACGCTGCTGCTAGTTCATTCACATCAGCTTGGAGTGTCTCTGCCCATAGTGTTTACAGCACCACATATTACCAGCGTTAAGAGTTATGCTACATTTTATAAATGTAACAAGTCTTAGCCTGGCTGACCTAATAAACTGACAACCAGCTGGGCAAGCAATTGTGAACTGAACTGTTTAAATGCTCACCTGGGCATAGCATGCTTCTTCAATTGCCAGACCTGTAGATAAATCCACCTAAAGGAGAATGAGACATTTCTTAGTGAATGTTCACAATACAGCTCAAAATGTCTAGATACTACTTTCCTTCTCCTATGTGACTCAGTCCTGATGCTTTCTAATTTTGTTGTGTTGGCACCTATTGTTAGAAAATGTTCTGCCGCAGTCTTTGTCAACCAAAACCGGTTGTGAAGGCTTTGCATTTGTCACCTTTAATGAGCTGTAACACCACAGCAAAACCTGCAATATACCACGGTCTGTCTTTAGCTTGTCCTTAGTTGAATTAACTGGAGCAAAAGATATAAGCACTGTGAGTAACGGGAGGTGGGACTATAGTCACTGTAGCGGGGTATGTGTAAACTGTCTGAGACAAAAGTGAGAAAGGGCAACTGGTATCATGTATCGATACTATATAAAATATAGTATTAAAACATTGTCAAATATTCAGAATTACATTGTATATTTTTGACAACACTACTAGACAAATTCTAAAACAAATTAAACATGTTGGCTATGACAACCACTACACCATTATAATAAAAGGTTGGTAGAAAACTTGGCGCAGGCCAGTGTTGCTGGTGTCAAAGAATAGGACTGGGGCATATGCAAGGGTCAGGGGCAGGGCCAACGGCCAAGGAGACAAAATTTTGGATGAGTAAGGGAGTGATTTTTTTTTTTTTTTGAAGACAGGAATGAGACACAATTATTGCCACATCAACGAACAATAAAAGAAGCTGGAAAGAATGTCCATACAGCCTATGATGCTGTTGACTGTGAAACCGAGCCAAGCAAATGATAAAATACTGTTAAGAGGAGTCCTGCACTGACCTCTGAAACTTACCTCCATGCCCTGGTTGATTGCCAGTTTTGCCATCCTTATTGCAACTGGACCCTGTGGAGTCAAAGCTTACAAGGATTCATAAATTGCTGTGTGATAAAACATTGCTTTATTAAACTGTTCTAAATTAGTACAATATTATAAAGCATTATTCTAAAATTATTCAGGGACTTAAATAAGCAAAAGCTCCTGGTTAAGTCATGACATTGCTAGATAATCACTTTTTTCTCAGTGTATACCTTCCGTGATACAGAGGAATGCTTCTCAGTGGCATGTTACCTGAGGGTTGATTTCACGAGCGAGCTCCAGAGCCCGCAGGTAGGCAGCATCTCCACTCTTATTCTGCTCCACAGAATGACTGACAAGACCCAGACGAAATGCCTCTGTTCCATCCACCGCCCTGGCAGCAAAGATGAGCTCTTTAGCAAGAGAGACGCCAATTATCCTTGGGAGCCGCTGTGTACCACCTGCACAGGAGAGATGAGGAACCTGGATGGAACGTGATGATCACACATTGAACCATCTCACCTGGCTCTTTTCTCTCTCTGCTGTCTTTACATGCTGTTTTTGCCAGACTGGCCTGTGACTTTGAAATGAAATTCACTGTTGAATATATATAATAAAAGTTTACATTACACCAGAAAGCTAATATTAGCAGAATCCTTGCCCATTTACACACCATCATAACAAAACAGAAGTATTATTGCCTGTGATTTTTAACAAAGCATGCTTAAAGTGCCCTACCAGAGGAAGTAACACACTTGCCTGTGCATACTCAAACATAGAAAAGGTTTACAGAGCAGTGCTCTCCCTCATTTGGGTGAGTCAGACCACCTCTCACTGCTCCTCATTCTAGCATATATCGCTCCAAGGAGGAAATCAAAGACAAAAAATCTGCACTAAGGGAGCTCTCTTTCAGCCACAAGACTGTTTTGCACAAACTGAATTGAATCTATTTGAACACCAAGGCTTAGGAGAATACACACAAACAGAACAGTTTTATAATCACAGGCTGTGTTGACAATGTCACTGTGAACAAACACATCAGGGTTTTTCCTAATCAAAACCATGGATGACAAAAGAAGTCCACTCACTCCTCAGGGTCTGTGACACCCCTTTCAAGTCAGGGGACTGAGCCTTGTATAGCTTTGCCAAAGTTGACCTGAGAAGAGGCAAAGATACCAAACAGGCTCATAAGAGGACAACTGAGAACAATGTCGTGAACAACAACCCAAGATGGATCAGAGCAGGTCACCAACAATAAGGGCAGTAAACCAACAAGCATCAAAGAAGATGAATCTCTGGCAGAGAAGCTTAACTACTTTTTTCACAACTTAGAGATTAAAAGACCCAATTAAGACACCCCGACTCCACCTGTTACCACCACCCAAGCTTTCACTCTACAGGAATACGAAGTGAAAAAAGTGCTCAGATTGGTGAATCTGATGAAGGCTGCTGGCCCTCCTGGGAAAGTACTCAGACAATGTGCTGACCAGATCTCAGCAGTCTTCACTAACATCTTCAACTTATTCCTAGCACAAGTCTTCATTCCAGGTTTTATTAGCTGTGAAGACAACTGACATTTTCTCTACAGCCTCAGAATTACATCATCTCCTACTAAAATACGCAATACATTAACGATTTTAATTTCAAAAACACTTTGTTTCATACATATTTTGGACTGCGGAGGTCACCGTTATTTTAGGTGCGCAATGCGTTTTGAGTTGATATAAATTGGTTGCAGTTTGTCAGTGAGCTAATAAAGCTAACAGTGCTTTTTACAGGCATACAATGGGAAAATTTGTGATGGCATCTATTTAAACTCTAGCAAGTGGAATGTAGATATTATCTGGGCAGTACAAAGACAAGCCTAAACCTGAAGTTATGAAATTTAAAAATCCAGCCTTACCTGCTCCAGGAATAATCGCAAGTTTAGTCTCAACTAGTCCCATTTTTGCAGTATCAGCTGGAGAGATCAAAGAGCAGTATTACTATTTACACATAAATTCTACTACGACTAATATAAATGTATTATAAAAAAAAAAATCAAAGAAAGTAAGTTGAACAATTAACTCCAATAACATCATTATGTATGCATTCAGTACTCAGGAACAGAGAAACGCAAGTACTATAAAAGTTTTCCTTCACATAGGGTAGGCCAACAGTGGTCATTGTCACTGGCATTAGTAGGAATACCTGCTACGATGATGCATCCACTGACTGTCAAAACTATGTCATGTTACATTCATCAACTTTTCAGACCCTTTAAGGTTTTCCCAATTTGTTTGCTTTGCCTTTTCATGGTATTTTGCACCGTCTGTTTATAGGAGGTAGGAGCTGTGCTCCTCTCACACACACACAGCTGAGCAAAGGATGTGAAGGATCACTCCACAGTGCAACAATCAGCCAGTAACAGAGACTTTATGAGCAGTTTATCAAACAGCCGTTGAACAAGCAGAACACAAACTTGCAGAGATGTGACGTCTTCACAGCTTTGGCTGTGGTCCACTCTCTCAAGTCCCTGTTTTACCCCTAAACCAACAAGTTATTGTCGGTCATGTCTGTTGTATTGATTAGCTTTCAAACTTATATCAGCATGATTCCAAATGCCAGCAGTAGGTTTACCCCTTGGCGGAGGCTTGCACTCTGAGTGCTGCCTAGTTACTAGTGCCACTGACAGTGATCACTTGCTGACAATCTGTTGCTATCTACCAGTAGCTACAAAATAAATTTAGCATTAGCATGATACTATTCAGGCACAGAATACAGTGATGACCTCTTTCCTCTTTCCACAATGACATAAAATTGTTTTAACACAAAAGGGTAATTATCTCTGCCACATATCTTGTAGTAAAGGCATGCGCGACACCCCTGCCTAGCCACTGCCTGTCACTCACCAAGCTTGGGCCAATCAGGGTGCACCTACAGGCAATTTAGAGTCACCAATTAACCAAACCTGCATGTTTGAAGCCAGACTACCTAGAAGAAACCTATGCAGGCAACATGCAAACCCCAGACTGAAAAGCCCAACATGTCTTATTTTAAAACGTACTCGCCATTTTATTCAGTTAGTGTCAGCTGTTACTGATTTTACTGATTTCTAAGGCTTGTCAACCAAACTTCTTAATGCTAAAAACATTAGCAGAGTTTTGCACATAAACCAAAGACACATATATCTGTAACCTCAAAATTATGTGGACTGAGTCTTACATGCAATTCTGATGTCACAAGCAAGGGCCATTTCTAAGCCTCCTCCTAGGGCAGCTCCATCAATTGCAGCAATTGTTGGTATTGGTAGGT
This sequence comes from Monopterus albus, assembly GCF_001952655.1. NCBI lineage: Eukaryota > Metazoa > Chordata > Actinopteri > Synbranchiformes > Synbranchidae > Monopterus > Monopterus albus. The sequence continues at coordinate 160,676 of NW_018128089.1, read as the reverse complement.
TACCTGTAAAATAGAAGCCAACATGGTACCAATCAAGAGACATACAGTACATATTAAACCAACTACAGACACAGCCATCTTAAATTGATGGCTGGTCCATGACAAAGCCTTGGCTGATGTAGTGAGTGCAGCACCAGCTTATTAATTCCCCTAAGCACCATAAGATGCTCGTAGCCAATCTTTGCCCCACCCATCACATCCTGTTTCCTAGTGAGGATGAAAAGCACAGATGCCTGGTCGAGACAAAGTACACAGAATGCAGCCTCCAGTCCAAAGCTAGCCAAAACCATCCATAAGTGAACTTTTCATTACACTCAGGTTTTCTGAATCATTATCCATCCAAAACTCTAAAATTCAGACATAATCAACTGGGATGTGGTCTGTTTTTCAGGTGAGAAGATAAGTCAAGACAACAAGCATCTGTTCTGTGATAATAATAGTATCAGCAACAATATTATCCCTGAAGAATAAAAACACCAATGAGCTGAAAGCAATAACTATTTATGCTGTTTTCACTTGTTCCAATTTGTGTCATCAATAAATTGCTTTTTCAAAGAAATAACACCAAAATTACATGACATCTGACAGTCAAATAAATGTCATCATTAAATAGGAAAAGAGTGAAAATGAACATGCATCACCCTTTACTGTGATCACCACAGCAAAGTCACTAAAGCTGCAATAAATTCACCAACACTTTCTGAATTCCACCGTTCCTTTCAGTCTTTACCCAGCTCTGTGATGAGTGCTCTTGCTTTGGACACAAATGGTCCTACTTCACTCTGGTGCATCTTGGCCCTCTCCTTCAGGTCTGCACCTGAAAACAGTGAAAGCATTGGCCCAGAGGTCTGTGGTTTCCTAAAACATGCAGCATTTTCAATATGAAATCTTATACACATACAGTGGGTACGGAAAGTATTCACACCCCCTTAAATTTTTCACTCTGTTATATTGCAGCCATATGCTAAAATCATTTAAGTTCATTTTTTTCCTCATTAATGTACACACAGCACCCCATATTGACAGAAAAACACAGAATTTTTGACATTTTTGCAGATTTATTAAAAAAGAAAAACTGAAATATCACATGCTCATAAGTATTCAGACCCTTTGCTCAGTATTTAGTAGAAGCACCCTTTTGAGCTAATACAGCCATGAGTCTTTTTGGGAATGATGCAACAAGTTCACACCTGCATTTGGGGATCCTCTGCCATTCCTCCTTGCAGATCCTCTCCAGTTCTGTAAGGTTGGATGGTAAACGTTGGTGGACAGCCATTTTCAGGTCTCTCCAGAGATGCTCAATTGGGTTTAAGTCAGGGCTCTGGCTGGGCCATTCAAGAACAGTCACGGAGTTGTTGTAAAGCCACTCCTTCGTTATTTTAGCTGTGTGCTTAGGGTCATTGTCTTGTTGGAAGGTGAACCTTCGGCCCAGTCTGAGGTCCTGAGCACTCTGGAGAAGGTGTTCGTCCAGGATATCCCTGTACTTGGCCGCATTCATCCTTCCCTCGATTGCATTAATGAATTGATTGAATTAAGGCCAAAAAGTTCTATCTTGGTCTCATCAGACCAGAGAATCTTGTTTCTCACCATCTTGGAGTCCTTCAGGTGTTTTTGAGCAAACTCCATGCAGGCTTTCATGTGTTTTACACTGAGGAGAGGCTTCCGTCGGGGCACCCTGACATAAAGCCCCGACTGGTGGAGGGCTGCAGTGATGGTTGACTTTCTACAACTTTCTCCCATCTCCCGAATGCATCTCTGGAGCTCAGCCACAGTCATCTTTGGGTTCTTCTGTACCTCTCTCACCAAGGCTCTTCTCCCCCGATAGCTCAGTTTGGCCGGACGGCCAGCTCTAGGAAGGGTTCTGGTCGTCCCAAACGTCTGGAGTGGCTTTACAACAACTCCGTGACTGTTCTTGAATGGCCCCGCCAGAGCCCTGACTTAAACCCAATTGAGCATCTCTGGAGAGACCTGAAAATGGCTGTCCACCCACGTTTACCATCCAACCTGACAGAACTGGAGAGGATCTGCAAGGAGGAATGGCAGAGGATCCCCAAATGCAGGTGTGAAAAACTTGTTGCATCATTCCCAAAAAGACTCATGGCTGTATTAGCTCAAAAGGGTGCTTCTACTAAATACTGAGCAAAGTAGGTTAGACGGTCTACAGCTGAACAAATGGAATGACTGTCAAAATCCCTCCAGTGACATAAACAAGGAGAACGTACCTGCACAAAAGATCCCAGGAACCAAACTGCATAAAATAACACTGCGCACTTTGTTATTATTCTTGATATCGTCCAGGGCCTCAAACATCTGAAAGAGAAAAATGACCTTTTTTTTGATTGGTAAGGGTTTTTACACACATAGCCACAGTTGGTATGATAAAGGAAACTTACAGGTCATCTGCAGAGCTAGATCAGACTGGCATTGATCTGTTCTGTCAAACCCGCATCACTTGACCTATATAGTGTCTATTCAGAGTCTAATGAGCTCTAATTTCATCAACGTTTTCCATGAGCTCATCACTTCATTTACATTAAGTGCCTCTGAATTCTCTGATTTGTATTTAAATGTAATGGTAACATCAGTGTGTTTTGAAATGGGCTGTGCCTCTGAAGTTTTACTGTTACAGGTGCTTTATAAAATGGCCCACAGAACAAAAAAAAAATGGTATTTTTAGGAATTTAATGTAATATTATAGCTAAGATTTCATAAAAAACGTATTAGTAATTCCATTTACATGAGTTTTAGATTGTAGCAGCTATACGTATGTGCTCCATGTAACAACATGTGGTCATACACCAAGAATAGCTGAGACATCCAAGATACCTACTTACAGCAAAGTGTATGTGTATTTCAAACATGACCTTTCTCCTAGGTTGTGCAATGTCCCATGTAGCCCTAAAGTCTGCATTTTTGCCTCTGTGTAAGGAGATATATGTTTTTACAATCAGCATGAAATGCAACTACAATAGGCTAGATTCAGCATGCAGATGCAAAGGGTTTCTCTAGCCACTATAAGTACCACCTGTAGAGTACAGAGAGAAGGGGAGAGAGAAAATGTACGTTTAGGTTTCATATATCTGTCTACGTTGCTGATAATCTCACTCGAGTTTGTGAAAGTAAACCTCCTGAATGGGAACTCTTGAGTCCTAGTTTTTGTTTCAACATCCACGCAGACTGAGACACAAAGCTCAGTCTTTCAAAGTATTTAAAAAAAACAATCCATGAAAACATCTCCGTGTTCTCGTAAGTGTATGAGCACTCTGGACATGCAGAATTTTTGCATTACTTCTGTTATTTGTGTCTTCTTTTCCATTTAAAAATAAACAGAAAGGTAAATAGTAATACATACCATTTTGACCAGATTTTTGCTGATGGCATTTTTGGCTTTTGGCCGATTTATCCCAACAACAACAATACCTGAAAGACAGTATTAAGTTATGGTGATTAACAGTGCCACGCAGGTAACAGATTAAAGAAGATCAGCATGTTGACATCAGGTAAACAATGTGTTACAACTAGAAAGCACAAGCATCTTCTACCAATATTATATTATGAAAAATGAAATGAGATTCTATACTGACTTTAGTACAATATATTGAGTATACTGTTTTTGTACTTTTTACACTGTTAGACTTTATTTCTTTGTTTATGCTGCAGTGCCAGTCACAACATAGCCTGATAATAATTTACAAAAGATTTAACAGTCCTACCCACAAATCAACAATACTTTGTAAAAATAAAATTCCACACACCAACATACTTAAATGTTTTTTTTTTTATTTTAAACAGGATACCATACATGGCTCCAGACTTTCACTAGCAACTCTTTACTAAAAATTTCAAGATCAGCAAAACATTTAGCAGTACCACTTACATCGATAAAGTAACACATTTGTATTTTTTACAACTTAGCTGTATTACTGACAAATGGTTAACAATAGTTAATTTACAGAAAAGTGTGCCGTTTTATTTTAAAGACCCACTCATTTCTTTTATTTATTTTTATACCCCTATACTGTATATAGGTCTAAATTCAGCTAAACTGATAACAGCTACTGAGAAAATCTGTAATATTAAGCTTCAGCCCAATGAATTCCTTTGGTATTAAAGCACAGATTATAAAAACTTGGAGGAATTATTTTAGAGCCAGGTACATTTTTTCAAATAGCTCAAAAAATGGTGCTCTTCATTAAATTTTTCATGTCACAATGGGTCACAGTAAGATGTCACAATGGGCAACGTGCCTGTAGTCCCAGGATTCTGGCAGTTCTGCAAAAGGAACATAGTAGTGGGAGTTTAACGGCTTTTTTAAGTTCAGTGTAAAAGGGTTCAATCAAAAAAGCCACAATGAAGGAGGGTCAAAACTCTGGCTGTTTGCTTCGATCTCTATGTAAAAGGGGTTTGTGTGTGTGTGAGGGGAGCACAGCCCCTCTCTCCTCAAAACAGAAACCGACAGAGGAAACAGTGAAAAACAAAACAGGACGGTACACTTCAGTCCACAAGGTTATGCCCTATGACAGTTAAGGGAAGCATGGGGTGTACTGCTCGTTAGGTCCTGACAATGGAAATGCCCTTATTAAAAACAAAAAACTGAAGTGATGAAGCTATTGAAAGAAACATGGTGTGATACCTTTTGTGTTCACACTGGAAGATACTGCTTAAACAAGTGAAAGCTGTGCACAGTGAAACAATATCCCTATTTTAAAAAAGAGCTAGTTTGAAGGGTTTAAGATTATGATGAAGCTACTGAAAAACAACACCTTAAATACGTTGTGTTCATACTATAAGATTTTTTTTTTTTTTACAAGTGAGGGTTGTGCACATGTGAAATGATGCCTTTATTTTATTTCCAGTAAGCTGGTTTGAAGTGCAAGATGAAACATGAAGTTTTATTAAACTGTACAGATAAAATGTGGAAGGTATGATAGAAAAGAGAAACAACACTACATATAATTTAGGGACGATCCCTAATTTCAACTAGGCCTAATCATTCTCCCAGTGGTTTGTGGTTCACACAGGGTTTGTACGCAGCTACACCTAAACACCGGGTTGAGTGTGTGAAACGTCAATTGGGCAACATCAGAAAAGCTCTCTCAACAAATCGGGCAACGGTCGATGGCGTCTCTTATCCTCTTCCTCTACTGAGGATTAGCCTCATCGACTGTCTGAATATCCAACGTCAAACTATCTACACCAAGCTACAGGATATGAGTGTTTGTCTTGACTGTCAAGCCCACTGTTCCCATCTGCTTTCCAGGAGAGGCTCACGTTTCGCGGTCAGTTCCCGTCTGTCGAAATGCTAACATGACAGCAAGATCGATTTCCCCCTGGCTATCTTGCAATTAAATGGGCCTGACTCTGAACGGAACTTACCGGCGTCTTCTCCGTTCAGGTATCTGACGCGCAGATCATCCTTCGACTCGGAGCTGTAGTGTCGTGTCACTAATGCGTGACCGTTCAAGCGACAAATGAGCGAGACGTTTTCGGAGAACACATTCTGTCTCAAGCAGGACAAGGCAGCTATCAGTTTACACGCGCTGTCCTGACCAGTTGCCCGCGGTCGAAAGACGTGCAAGAAGGTCCTGCTTCCCACCAGGAACGCCATGCTGAGAAGCTGCAGTCCTGTTTGACTTTCAACTTCGAACCCAGTCACGTTTTGTGTCCACGTCATCGCGCATTCTGAGATGCGTCTCACTCGCCGCCATATTACATCGGTCTGTCTCACCTTTCTGCCCATTCCAAGTAGTAAAAAATGCCATCTTTTATAGAGGAATATTTTACCACAAATTTAAAAGAAAATTAAATAGAAAAACGAACATTTTCCAAATAGAACATTCTACTTTACTTTTAATAAATGCAACGCTTAAAATTTTCCAAATGTGATATTTTCCATTTGGAAAATGCCCTATTTTCATTTTCAAACTGCATATATAAATTAGGTACACAACTGATGGGTGGTCTTTACCATTAGGGAAGATAGGCATTTGCCTGAGGGCCCCAAATAAGAGGAGCCCCAAAGATCAGAAATGTTTTATGATGTTTTAAAACATATATACCAGATTAATTTCTTATTCAGAGATATATATATAACCTCTGCAGTAACTTACAATGCACTCAAAGCACCTCATTTATCATGCACCCACTTACACATGACAGGTAAATGGACTATTTCATTTCTAGATGTGCCACTGCGACTGTGCACCAAATGTAAACACACTGGTGTTCAAGCTTTGACTCTGACATGCCAATAACCTGAACAGCATAATCAGTTATGAAAAGGAATTATCCTAATGGTAATCCAAAGAGGAAGATGAAAAAAAGACAATACAGATAAAGAAAGCTACATTCAGGAGTACCAAAAAGAGAAGTAGCAATGTGTTGGTCCAGTTACCAGTTCTTGTCAGTCAAACAAACAAGGTAAATTGCTGCTTCCACCACCTTAACAAACATATACTATTGTATTACAAACAAATGGAGAAATTACACAATTTCACAAATTATTTTTCATATAGAGAATGTTTTAAATGCTGTGTACATGACAAATTATATTGTATTCATTTATAAACTTAACATGTGGCACAATAAAATGTGTTTTGATTGTTACAGACTAAGTGTTGTTACATAAATGCTGTGCTTATGATTTATGTAAATGCTGATGTTATGATGCACAACTAATAAATGTAATTGTTAATTCATTTGATGTCAAGGTTAAATATACATGTGGCTGATGTACAATGAACTATTGTCATAACTTGTAAGTCATCCGAAAATAAGGTATAAACAATGTTTCTTGCATAGCAAGATTTAGAAAACCAGACAGAAGTGGGGTTTCTCCCTTTTTCTGAATTGGAGTTTGTTAACATCTTTATTAATGAGTCAGCCATACGCAAAATATTGAACAGGCATTGTATCTGTGGGACACCATGGAGGAAACCATTGCTCTCCAAAAACAAAATTGCAGCACACATGAAGTTTGACCACCTTGACACTCCACAACACTAGTGGGAAAATGTGCTGTGGACAGATGAAATGAAAGTCAAATTGTCTGGGAAAAACATGTAGAACCATGTATGACATGAAAAGAGAACTGCGTACCAACATGAAAACATCATCCCAACAGTGAAGTATGGTGGAGGGAGCATCATGATTTGGTGCTGCTTTGCTGCCTCTGGACCTGAACCCCTTGCCACTGTGGAGGAGAAAATTAATTCCCAAGTTTATCACGGTATTCTACAGGATAATGTCAGGATGGCTGTCTGTAAGCTGAGGCTCAGAACAAGCTGGGTGATACAGGAGGACAATGACCATAAACATCAACGTAAATGTATTCCAGAATGGCTTCAGAGACACAAAAGCCTTTTTGAGTGTGTTCAATAAAGACATGAAAGATCAGGACTGTTTTATCATCTTAGAACTATTGTTTGGTGATATTTGTGACTTTGGTTAAGATCAGATCACATTTCATGACCAATTTATGCAGAAAACCAGGAAACTGCAAACAGTGCCTTTACTTTTTCTTGCAACTGTATGGAGGTTTAAGGCTGATATCAAGTTCAGACCCAAAAGGGGAGTACCCTTTTCCACCACAAAAAAATGGTGGCAAGAACAACAGTTTCACCTCTTGCTACTTGGGCCTTGAACCATCCTTTAACAGGTATTTCAGTCTTTGAGTAAATGACCAGAATAGAGCATGGATCAGGCCGTGAACTTCTCACACTGGACATACAGTATAGGGGCAGGATGACACACTTGAGCAAACTTCTTTGTTCGAGGGTGCCCTTTTTTCCATAGTTTTTGTATTTAGCCTTAGCAGCTGGACAATAGGGTGCATTAGCCAAATGACCATGTGATCCATAGCTAAAGTATGTGTGTGGGGTTTGCAGAGAAGGTAGGAATGACCTGTTTTCTTCTGCAGCTCCTGTACTTGCAAGCTCAGTTTTTCAACAGCTATAGATTTTGACTGCTCAGCTGCAGACTCGATCTTTGTGGCCAGCATGATGGCTTTAACTTTAAGGTTTGGTTCCATTAGCAGTCTTTCTTGTAGCCATGTGTTTGACATATTTTCCAAAAACTGATCATGATGCATGTCATATGTATTATTTCCAAACATGTAGATGCAAGCTCTCTTAAAGCTGCTAAGAATCGGTTATCAGTCTTGTGTGTGGCGTTCTATGACCACATTAATGGTCAGTGTACAGTGAGCTTATAAAGCATCAACTGCCGATGGGAGGCAGAATGGCCACACTGAAGAGTCAACTCACATCTCCTTTAAATACGTTAAACACACAGAATGCAAACATAACATGCAGCCAGGGCTACTTCACTCCTTTCTCCTATCACTTCCTGTACTTTTCTCTAACCACATAGCTCTACTGAGACACCTGGTGATAACATTACAAACTGCATTAGACACAGTTGCTGGGATTGAAAAAGGTCTCTTAGAAGATGAAAGTGAAAAAGGCAAGATTCCAGAATATTCCCTCAATGATGTGGATGATGAGCTATTCAGGTACTGTACTTGGCCTAGTGACTGTGAAATAAAGTTCCTCTGTATTTATGTAGTTTAAACCCTCTGTTCTGGTGCTATGACTGCCTTGTCTCTGGGAATATTTCATGTGATGTGCCCATGACTCCAGGCCATCACCATTAATAACAACACTAAGTTGAATATTTAGGACATTATACCAACTTTATAGAGCATACTCCATCTATGATTAATAAATACATGTTACTCTAACAGCTGTAAACCACAAGTTGTGATTTCCTGAAAATGGCATGATCTGTTCTGTGTATTCAAATAACATTAAATGTTTTGTCTGATGATTTAAGACTCAAGATGCATCTGATGTGACTGCTTATATCCAAATATTGTGGACTGTGGATACACAGGGGAAGTTGACATGGAGCACAAAGACAAACATTAAGGTATTCACACAGTAAGAAATATTACCATGATGTAACACATTGCAGTGCAGCCTCAATCACCATGTGAGGTTTGTTTTTTTTTCTTCTAGAAATGTGAGAATAATGACATAATTTCTGACTTTGTTTCTAGGGTGTACTTAGCATCAACAAGAAAACTCTGATGAAAAAGGTGATTTCCAGGCTAAAATGTTTAAAATTTCATCAGTTTACTGATGTGTCCATGTAAGAATAAAAGGACATACTGTTGCCCACATTCAGCAGCAAAGCCTTCTTCAGAGCTATATTCTTCAGCCTACTGGCTATGTAGCTACACCTCAGCAACAGTGTTTACTTGCTTGTTTGTTTGATTTCAGTTTCCTTAGTGTATTTCTCTGTATTCAGGGCAATTTGACTTCATGTGATGACAAAACACAAAAAAGATCGATCGACTAGTGCAATGCATAATATGAAAAATGCCTAAGAATAGTAAACCCAATCTCCAGTCTACTTGTGGGTCAGATCACAGAGACAACACCTATATTTGTTGCATTTTCTAACACTGTGATTAGAATATAGTCTTAAGGGTAGAATCGAGTCCCTGTCAGCTTGAAGTCAGACATGCAGTGCTGAAGGTAGGGTCAGAGTTATCATGAGGATATGAGTAGAGGGTGTGTGTTCAAGCCTATGAACAGACTGTTAAGGCCATGGCCAGCGGTTGCGAGCAGGCCTGCCCTGTGGCTTCGTGCTGCTGTGCGCAGAGCCTACCACCGGGTTGCACATCCCCACTGTGGCTGGCCTCTTTCCGGCAGATGTCCCAGCACTCAGCCGAGGGGAATCCCACCACAAGTCAGGGTTGCGTAAAAAAAGACCGGTTCCCCAGTACTGGAGGCCTGCCCCTCAGCTGCTACTCATGGGAAGCATCAAATTTGTAACTGTTAAGTTAATTTTTCTTTAGGAACCGTTTTTGTCACAGGAGGTCAGCTCAGTCTGGGAGATGAGGCTCTTTGTTCCTGCCAATGCAGAAGTGCTGTTGCTGTTTTAACTGTTTCTTAGCAGATGGTTTTGGGCTTCAAATGTCCAAAAAGGTTATCAGACGTTATAATATATGGCTTCATTTCAGTTGTGCATTGTTCTCAGTGATGGGAACAGTGTATGGAAAAATACACACCCCACATTCATTTCTGTCAGTGCCACAAGCTAAATTCCTTTCACCTCCGCAGTTTGATTTGTCACAATAAGAAAAGCTCAGGTGTTACTAAGGCGTTAAAGCCTCTCTTATAGCAAATGTTCCAGTAAGCAATGACAGTGTCACAGGGTCTTGGTTTTGTTCATTCTAGTTCAGTAAAACTGAAGCTAAATGGAATTTAGACAACATTCATTTTATTAATTACACCTGTGCTCAGGTGGAACAGTAGTGTAGTGGTTAGCGCTGTCGCCTCACAGCAAGAAGGTTTTGGGTTTGAGTCTCTAAGTGTTGGCCCTGTGACAGACTGGTGACCTGTCCAGAGTGCACCCTGCCTCTCACCCAATGCCAGCAGGGACAGTCCTCTGTGACCCTGTTCAGGAATACGTAGCATAGATAATGAATGGATGCCTATGCTTTTTTAAAATCTTGACATGTCAAAGTATCTCTCAAGAAGAGGCCTATTACTGTATTGTAGTAGAGGCAGAAATCTCAGAGCAAATATCTCAAAACCTTGACAAATACAACCCAACCCATCTGCACTGATAGATTATTCTAGGGAAGCAAGTTTTTTGGTTTTGTTTTGTTTTTGGTTCAAATGGCCCTTTAAAGCTGCTGCACACATGCTTATCTGAATTAGGAATAAACAAAATTGAGTGCACTGTAAAAAATAAAAGCTCACATACTGATTCTTTCAATAGAGCAAGATGGGGTCCAAAACTGTTTTAAAAACGTGCCCCAGTTATTCCACTTCATAAAGAAGGCAAGAAATTGCACTAAGGAAACAATAGGCCTGTTTCAATTGTATGCATGTTGTTAAAGGTCGTGGAAAATGATTCCTGAACTAGTTAAAAAGTACACATCCATTACAAACAGCTAAAGAGTGCCTCTACACTGAAACCAATGATCTTAAGGGGAAGGTCCTAAGATATTGTTATTAGTTAGTTATGTATTTTGATAAGTTTATCTGTGTGCTGGTGTGATGTTTTTCTTTATTCCCTTAATTTTGAGAAAACTGGTTACAGTACTTGATATATCAGATTTGTTAAAAGACTATGAACCTTTGCTTCAGAAAGCAGCCCTGCTGTTAACGCAACATTAATGGGGCTTCACTTATACCTTACTTTGGCTCTGCCTCCATCTAGTGGAGCAAATCTCCACAGTTCACCAAAGAAACTTCTGACTGCTCCATAGCTCAATAGAGTCTGAGTAACCAACCTCCTCATAAACATCAGGACTCAGTACATTTGTCATGTCAGTTTTCTGACTGTGGACTCAAGAACATTAAGCCAGGTATGCTATTTCCATTTCAGTTTTAAGACTTAGTGTTTGTTTGTTTGTTTTTTTTTATAAATAAATTTATGTTAATAAGGTACTCAAACTACACACTGTGAAAAAAGCATTTCAATTATAGCCAAGTCAAATTTTATTTATCACAAATCATAAATCAGATAGAGGCATATATGGCAGGGGTCATGGTTAGGATTAGGGGAAGGGTCAGGGTGTGCACATGTTCACATGCAGACTAATGAATCAGGTAACTGGAACAGATCAGGCAATGACAGGGATCCCTCTTCCAAGATGAACAGACAGGAAATAGATGTTGTGTGCACAGAATAAATCAACATAATAGATATACTGTATGGATAATCAGAATGACATAACTATATACCTGTTAATGAAGAACATGAGCAAGGAAAATGAGCCCATGCCACACAAACACATGAGAGACAAAAACAAAGAACATCATTCATACATACAGTAGAGGGGAAGGAAACAAACATGTCAGTGAGAGAAAAACGTATGGTGGGAAATGAACAAATCTAGACAACGCAATTAGGTTGCAATTCAGAATCTGAATCTAAATCATAATCGGTTTTACTGGGCAGGCGTGCTGAACATACACAAGGAATTTGACTCAGGTACAGTGGCTCTCAGTGTGCACATGCAATGTTTTTCTATAAGGCAATGAGGAAATGAAAATGAGAGAACAAGAAAAAGAATGTGTATTTAGAAAAAAAAGGAAAACACACACACACACACATATATATATACACATTTAGATGGAACATTTTTCAGATAAATATGTATATTGTACTGAGAGCCGTCATCCTGTTATACTGCACCACAAAGCCAGTTGTTCAACCTCTATGCAGATGCAGGAGTTTACCAGAGGGCCAGCCACTGGCTTATGAGCCACAGAATCTGGTCCACTTGTACATTTTCTGGTCTGCCATGCAGGGGGTGGAATCATGGGTGGAGACGAGCAAGAGAGGAAAACATCACTCTTAAAGGGCCAGCACACTTACATTAAGTATATAATCCAAAAGTCAGTGTGCAAGCATGTCCCCACACTCCTAAGTTAATATGGTTGAAGAAATCACCTTATATTTTGTGTGGTAACTGAAGCATAGTTTGGCCTGAAAGCCTGTAGACTACTTCACATTCTCCTCTGGTGAGTGATGCAAATTACAAACACCCTCCAGATAGTCACTTGCTGCCCTTCCATCTTGGGTCCCTGATTTCTGTGGCCTGATTCATTGACCTGTATCCTGCCTGTTTTTTTGACCTGCATTTTGCTAGTTTGAGTCTCTCCTTGTGTAACCCCTGTCTGCTCTGTAAGTCTTTTGTTTTGACTCCTAGCCTGTTATCTACTTCTGGATTTGGATGCTGTAGGCCTGTGCCTTTGGTCTCTCTCTGTTTTGGTGTTTTTGTATTTACTGAGCTCAGTTCATTTTTCTAGCTATTTTTATTCATGTTTTTTGTGCTTTATGCATACCTTTGTGTTGTATTTTTTCCTTTGCCGCAGGGGATGACTTCACTTTCAAATCCTTTCCTGACTCAGGCTCATCGCTGTCAGTCCATGAGCAATAAGTCTAATAGTCTAGAAATCCTAAGCTACGCTCGCCTGGTAATATGTTGAGACCAGAGACAATAAATGGCTGGTCCTCTTAGCCCTCATACTAGGTCGGCTCAGGATCTGGACTCCTCCCTGTTTGAGTGAATGTACCTAGCCATCATTCTTGGGGCACAGACAAAAAGAACTTTGAGGTGCAAATCTAGAACCCCTGCATTGTCTGAAATGCCAGGCTACTTGGACCCCATTATATTTACTTGAAAATCTTAAGTTGTACTTTTTAATTTTTCACTTCACTTCCCTGAAATCAATGATTAACTAACTTCTATTAAAATATATCAGCAGAATTAGCTTTCTTGTTATTGTGGCAATGTTATTCTGACAGGTTACAGGTTTCTACTTTGTGCATTTGACATTTTCAGACAGAAAAACCTACATATATAGGATTTTAAAGACTTGTCAGATCTTGACTAGATTACCACAGACATGCTAAAGACTCTAAAACACAGTTTCAAATTTGTGAAAATGCAAACAGAGGCAGTCCTCCCCCATCCAAGCCACCTCAGACAAGATAACTTCAGAAAGCCTTAAGGCTCTAAAACACACTTTTGAAACTTTCAGTATGGTGTTGCTGTGCATCTGAAATTCCTGAGGGTAGTATTTTTCCATGAGTGTGGTTCAGTCCACTTTTATTGTACATAGCCAGTCAAACAGGATTGGCCTCGCTTTCCATTAGTTTCTGACAGCACATGTTAACTCCAGTTCAGTTGGCTCTGCTTCAGAGCCAGCTCAGTGAAACACGTGACTGGCTGAAATGTCGCCTTATTTGTGTTTCCATCAGTCAAATGTTGGGTATAGTACCCAGTACCTGGTATCATTTTTTTTAGCATTGCCTTTGTTGAGGTTCCAAGTGAGCAGAGACGATACCAAACGGTGATGTGTAAACACTGCAGACTAGTGATTGGTCAGAGAAATTACATTATCAATGTGCTAGACATCCTGCAACAAAGAAAGCACCATTTTTAAAAGCAACGTTATTCAACGCTAACTGCTACTTTACTGTAGTCACTATACTAACTAAAAACAGCCACATACTGATAATCAAGAACAGCGTACTTTTGATGTCTTCCATTGTTAGTGTGTCAGTTGCTGATGACGTCACAGCAGTGTAATGTTGTGTTGCTATGATAACCAGCCACACACACACACACACATACACACATACACACACACACACACACAAAAAATAACCAGCTACCATGAGAAGGGATGATCTGCAGTGGAAAACCAAGCACCTGGTACCAAAAGCGAGTAGAGTTGAGTCAAGTTGAGTAAGTACCAGCTGGTGGAAAAGAGGCTAAAGGTATCCCTATGTATGCATCCCTATGTATCCCTATGGTTCCAAACCGTGTATGAATTCATATGATCAGTACCTCAGTGTAACCATGAAAACACATCTACACAAGATCATTTGACATGTCTGTGCAGATTCTCAGTTATCCAGGTCATAGTAAACTGAAAAAACTTAGAAAACTTCAAGATTATGTCACAGCAGCGTATACATTCATCAGATCCTACTGTGATGTAGGCACAGTACCATACACCAAAAGGGGTTGGTCCCTGTATTATCAGTCAGTGGCATTGAAGCTCCACTGGACTTGCATGTTAACACCTGTACATCTTAACATGTGCACGTGTCATATATTGGAAACACCGCTGCGCATGCCTCCAGCGAGCAGGAAGGGTGGAGATACTTGATCTTACTTTTTCATTTTACATGTCAATACAGCACAGCTGCTGTTATTAACTTGTATTTTTGCTCCACCTTTTATCAGGTAATGTAGTGATCATAAAATTATATTTGTGTAGCAACAGCTTGATTCTTTTTAACTGAGATTCTTCACTTCCTCATTGTCTAGGTTTGGTGTGTGCCTGTCTGTAATTATGAAAAACTAATTCAGCTGTATGTAGACAACATATGAAACACAATTAAACCACCTATTAATTTATTCATCAAAGGAAACAATAAGAACACAAGCCTAAATACACCATAAATTATTAACCAGACATCATTAACCCACCCTGAAGTAGTGAGCACGTGCCTGTAAATCAGCTGCTGGCAAATACCGGCAGTTGAATTTTGCTATGTCATCAAAGCAAGGAAGGGTGTGGCTGCAGAGGACTGGAGTTTATTTGAATTATTTCACTCTGACTTTAACCTCTAATACACACAGTTCTGGAGAAGCTCTGACAGCCTTTAACCTGATCATCATGCAAGACTACACACACACACACACACACACACACACACACACACACACACACACACAAACAGGAAAGCAATGCCTGCAAGACTAAAATCAAGGGAAAATGTATCCAGGTTTCTATATTTGTTGAGCAAAGGCTGCATCAAGTTGGACATATTAACAGTATATACAGTATATGAGACCACATTCACTTCCATTTAACTTCAGAATAAATACTTGTGGTGGGATTTCCAGAGTTTATGTAACAACACCACAATAAAACAACAACAAACAAAATTTGTTCTATAATTTGTTACAAGTACTGTAATTAAATACAATTTTGAGGTATCTGTACTTGAGAATTTTCATTTTCTGTTACTTCTGTTACCAGGCACAAGGACAGTTTCTTCCCCCAGGCCATCACTCTGATGAACACCTGACCCACGACAGTACGACAGTATGACTGGACAATAATCCTCGGTGCAATACCTGTAAATGTACATTGTACAGATTATACAGATCCGTACAGGTCTCTGTTTTTAAGTACTCTGTTTTTATTCCTGTTTATCTCATTTCACAATGAGCATTCCTTTGTCTGCTTATTTTGCACTTTGTTTGCACAGTTTTTTGCTATTAATACTGCTATTTTGTTATACTAGCCTTATGCTGGTTTACTGTTTACTTGCCCCTTGCATGGGGATATTGTACATACACATTGAGAGCCGATGTACCAGAGTCAAATTCCTCGTGTGTCCGACACACCTGGCCAATAAAGCAGATTCTGATTCTGATTCATACTTTGCTACATTTTAGTTGCAAATATTGTACTTTTTACTTCACTACATTTATTTTGTAACTTTAGTTAGTAGTTACCTTTTATAACCAGATTAATATATAAAATACAGTATAATTATAAGACCTCACTGATCTATGGTGGAAAATTCACAAGCTACTCAGCAGTAAGTCAAATTAAATGCATATAAGTTAAAACTAGCTCCCCATTTACCAGCTGCAACACTAAATGTGATGAACACAATAATACAGCAGTAATATGATAATGTGATATACTGCATAATGAGTACTTTTACTTTTAATACTTTAAGTATGTTTTGATGTTAATACTTTTGTACTTTGACTGAAGTAACATTTTGAATGCAGGACCTTTACTTGTAACAGAGTATTTTAACACTATTGTATCACTACTTTTACTTAAGTGAAGGATCTGAGAACTTCTTCCATCACTGGTTCTAAATGTACCTTAAAGGTCCCAGAAGTAACTGATTATTGAGAGAAGTCTAGTTGTGTCCAGTGAGCACAACTTGTTTGTCCCAATGCCTTCTCCATTTTAGCTTCCTCATCTTCACACAAGTCAGTCTTTGGATATGATGTGAATTATTTCAAGCAGACCCTCATACTTCACAGTATTAATTGGCCTGCGAGCTGTAGCCACCCATTTAGCTATCAATGTTGAAAGTTTGTTGATTAACCACTTATCCTCCAAAAGCGAGTAGAGTTGATTCAAGTTGAGTAAGTACCAGCTGGTGGAAAAGAGGCTAAAGGTATCCCTATGTATGTATCCCTATGTAACTATGGTTTCAAACTGTGTATGAATTCATATGATCAGTAAATTCTGATTCATACTTTGCTACATTGTAGTTGCAAATATTGTACTTTTTACTTCACTACATTTATTTTGTAACTTTAGTTAGTAGTTACCTTTTATAACCAGATTAATATATAAAATACAGTATAATTATAAGACCTCACTGATCTATGGTGGAAAATTCACAAGCTACTCAGCAGTAAGTCAAATTAAATGCATATAAGTTAAAACTAGCTCCCCATTTACCAGCTGCAACACTAAATGTGATGAACACAATAATACAGCAGTAATATGATAATGTGATATACTGCATAATGAGTACTTTTACTTTTAATACTTTAAGTATGTTTTGATGTTAATACTTTTGTACTTTGACTGAAGTAACATTTTGAATGCAGGACCTTTACTTGTAACAGAGTATTTTAACACTATTGTATCACTACTTTTACTTAAGTGAAGGATCTGAGAACTTCTTCCACCACTGGAGTTAATGTTACTTAGAACTGTAGGTGGAATGGAAAGGTTGAAGGCAGTCAGTACATAAGGAATAAACTCTTTGCTTACCAAAGACAGTGGGGATGAAGGTGAGGGAGACAGTTTAAAATATGGAAACTCAGTAAAATTTACATCCCCCCCCAACTCATGCCTATATGACTGAATTTAATAACGTAATAAGCAACAGTTTATTCTTCAAACCCTAAGCCCCGTGCTTTTATTTTGAAGGTGATGATCAGAGTAATGTAGCCTTCATCCTGCCTGACTTGACGCCTCTGACAGCAGCAGTGTCGGAGGAAGAGGTGTCGCAGTTTGGTTCAGAGTAGTTTCATCAGCATCACCAAAGAAGGAAGTGTAGCCATGGCGCAGGGGCTCAAAGAAAGATTTGACAAGTTTCTCCACGAAAAGAATTATATGACAGATGTTCTGGAAAAAATCGAGAAAAAAACTGGAGTGAGCAGGACGTACATCGCTCTCGGTGAGAACCGACGGGAGATAGGAAAAGAAAGAAAACAGGAAAAGGGCAGGCAGCGCGTGGCCGAGGCGGCTGCATAGTGCCATGATCCAACCACAGAAACACAATGTTGCTAGTAGCTTTTTGTTATAATGACTGTGTGTTCGCTATTCTATGGTAGGACTGTGGGGTGTGACACATATTTTTTTGTTTTTTTTTATTCCAGTTGTCGTCGCTATCATCGCAGTTTACCTGGTCATCGGTTATGGAGCTTCCTTGCTGTGCAATCTCATCGGCTTTCTTTATCCAGCCTACACATCGTAAGTGTATTATTCTTAGAACACTTCTGTCAAGAAGGGCCCTGCGCAGCAGCCACACCCAACACACACACGCACGTTTGGCTTTTTATAGTTGTAAACCCATTACTACCAACTATCACAGCTAAATGTCCAAATCCAAACCCTGACCTAGACCTAAAGTCAAGTCTGTGCAGTGTCGAGGTAGACGTCCTTAATAGTGTGCACACAAACCTAGAAAGACATGCACAAACATTGACTAACATTGGTGGAATTTAAACCACTGAATTAGAGTTGTAGTAATAATAATAAGAATTTGTAAACAAAGTGAATGTATGTGACATACTGTAGTCCTGACTAGTCACTATAACAAATGCTGTTTTAGGGCTGATTATTCCAGTATAAGGTTTCCTTTCTCTTAATCCTTTAAAGGACTATACTAGTGGGTTTTCAGCATTTTAGCTCAGCTACACATCAGGTATATTAAACATTGTTGCTGAACATTTTTTAATACATATATATATATATATATATGTCTTCTTAGCCTTGACCAGCCCCTGCAAAACCAGAGAAGGTTTTCATATGCTACAAGTAAACTGATCCTCATATAACAGATTTGTGGAGTTTTGACTTATTATTTTGTAATTATAATTTAATTACCTAATTTTCTCAGTTTACATTTGTTGTGATACTTGCATTGATTATTTAAATTTGTGTATTTAAAAAACTTGATTATCCAATTAATTGAAGTTATGAAACAGTTATCTTGATGCAGTTACCTCATAATCTCAGCAGCTGGTGCTCCATGTAGTCAGTACACTATCTGGTATAGGCTCACTACTGTTTTCCTCTGTCATGGTTCTGTGCTCTTATTGGTTTATTGGTTTAATTGTTCTCAGCTAATCAAACTTTGTCATCGTGGTTACAAAATTAGAACATTTGATACAAAATATTGATTTGTGAATCATCTGTGTTCTGTATCACGTTGAAAACAACACAGCAGCACATTTTCTTCTTTCCTCTCTCCTCTATCCACTCACCCCAACCAGTCGAGGCAGAAGGCCCCCCCCCCAGGAGCTGGGGTCTGTCGGGGTTTCTTCCGTTAAAGGGAGTTTTTCCTCCCCACTGTCGCCAAGTGCTTGCTCAAGGGGGATTTATTTTTCCAATCATGACGCCTGAAACACATTTCAAATAAAGTTGGGTTGGCTGCATTTCAGGGCCAGTAATGAGGTAAAACAATGGAAATGATGATTCCATGTGAAACAGGTGATGTCAACAGATGACTGCATCATGATGTGGTACAAAAGTGGCATCCAGGAAAGGCCGAGCCCTTTAGGAGCAAAGACGGGCTGAGGACCATCAGTTTGCCAACATGTGTGTGAGAAAATTATTAAAATGTTTAAAAAACAATGTTCCTCAAAGAAAGATAGGAAGGATTAGGATATGTCACCCTCTGCAGTGCTGGACCTAAAAGATTCAAGGAGTCTGCAGGGATTTTAGTATGAAAAGGGCACAAACCTACGCTGGATGACGTTAAAAAATTGATTATCCAATTAATTGAAGTTATGAAACAGTTATCTTGATGCAGTTACCTCATAATCTCAGCAGCTGGTGCTCCATGTAGTCAGTACACTATCTGGTATAGGCTCACTACTGTTTTCCTCTGTCATGGTTCTGTGCTCTTATTGGATTATTGGTTTAATTGTTCTCAGCTAATCAAACTTTGTCATCGTGGTTACAAAATTAGAACATTTGATACAAAATATTGATTTGTGAATCATCTGTGTTCTTAAATGCATATAAGTTAAAACTAGCTCCCCATTTACCAGCTGCAACACTAAATGTGATGAACACAATAATACAGCAGTAATATGATAATGTGATATATACAATACGTAGCTACATCCATAGATGCTGCTTAAAACTGTACTGTGCCAAAAGGAAGCCCTATGTCAACAGTGTCCAGAAGTCAACTGCTCTGGGTTCAGAGGCATCTGGGATGGACCATCACACAGTGGAAACGTGTACTGTGGTCAGACCAATCAGTATTTCAGGTCATTACTGGAAGGAATAGACGTCGTGTGCTCTGGACCAAAGAGGAAAAGGCCCATCCAGACTGTTAGCAGCAACAAGTCCAAAAGCCAGGGTCTGTTATGGTCTGGGGCTGTGTCAGTGTCCTTGGCAAAGGTCAGTTACACTTCTGTGATGGCTCCATTAATGCTGAAGCATACAGAGAGATGATGGAGCAACATATGCTGCCTTCAAGACAACATCTTGTTTTCAGTGTAACACAGGACACAGATGATTTACACATCACTGTTTTCAGTTTTAATTTAGGCTTTACATACCGTCCCAACTTTTTCTGATTTACTCTAATAACGTGGGTTCCTGCTACCCAGTTGACTGAAGATTTGCCTTTGCTGCATAAAGTTATAGATCAATCAAAGACAAACCAGCTCAGATGTGAATGTGAATGGCAACACCTCCCATTGAATAAAAGAAGACTGAGAGACAAAGTCGTTGAGCATCACTATGCTACTGATATTGGGAACATGGCCAAACATTTTTTAACAGCACAACATGGCAGTGACTACGCTGAGTCGCTGGCATAGAGTCCATAGTTTTGGACATCAGAGAGGGTGATGGGGTCAGATGCCTTGAACACCATGAGGCATACTGTGTCCACAGCCTCAGAGCCACATGCTATCTAGGCTTAAATAAAGAACCTGATCTGTCAGAGATGTGGCATTGGTTTGAAAAGTGTGTTTTGGTTTTGGTTTTGCTGTACTGCGATCTGATCATTATTGTTTCCTGTTGTGGAAACATGTTGAATTCTGCCCCTAGTGGTTAATGGTTTTAATGTTTTGTTATCATAGCCTCCTCTAGTGGCTTTATAGGTCCTTGATGCTTTGACTCAGGTGTGTGGAAATACTATTTAGTGTTCTGACATCACTGTGTGTCCAGACATCCTGAGGAAGGCAAGAGTGCCAATATGCAGTGATGTATTTTTAATGTGTTGGCTCAAACCCATTAAAAGCATTTTATAATCAACCATCCACTTGAGTGCCTAAATTGGATTTTCTTTCCTGCCCCGTCCCACTCCTGGACACGGGCAGATTTTTCCATGTTTGATATGTTTATCTTACATGTTGCTCCTCTCTCTTTGCAGGATCAAGGCCATTGAAAGTGTGAACAAAGACGATGACACTAAATGGCTGACCTACTGGGTCGTGTATGGAGTCTTCAGCGTGGTAGAGTTTTTCGCCGATATCTTCCTCTCCTGGTTCCCGTTCTACTATACTGGAAAGGTAAACCAGCTGTAGGTGGCGAAGCAAATGTGTTCAAACAGTGACTCAGAAAATAAAGCTACTGTGATTTAAGTCCCCAGCTTTTTCCTTCCCACATTGATGCCTTCCCTGTGAATCAGCACCTTACTAGACTGGGTACAAGTTTTCTCTGCTCTTATCAGCAGAGCAAACTTTAACATTTTGACGGTGAGGCACATTCCATTAATGATAAAGACTATCTACAGGCTGAGAACTCTATCAGCCGGCTCACCAGCCACTAACAACGCAGAGAGCCTGTGACAAGTTAAAAGAAACCCTACCCCTCTATAGGGCAGGAGGACTCACTGAATGGTTTGAAAATGATGTGAATTATATACTATGGCCTTTGCAGCCACCAGATGTCAGTTCTGTTGAACACCTACCACCATGCGCTCTTTCCTTAAATTTCCACATCACCAACCAAATAAGGAACTACAGTTTGCAATTGGGCCTCGATCTATTAGTGCTCTGTATTCTTTAAACTCATGTCCAATTGTAATCACTGTAATGTTGCTTCCTATTCTGACCTTGTGAAAGCCTGAGAGGTTGACTTGTTTGCACATGTAACTATTGGTAGAATGGATGAACATGTCAGCATTCTTCTGCTTTAAAGAAGGCACTGTTTAACCCTCTCATTTTTTCAGTTGTAATTTTGTTTACTACTTCACCAAGTAATTTTTCAGCCAAATTGGGTGTTGTTTCTTAAAGAGTGGTGTAATCGATAGCTTAAAAATGAGATTTTGAATAGTTTCACCAATACAGCCTTGTCTTCTTTCCCAGTGCGCCTTTTTGGTGTGGTGCATGGCTCCAATGTCTTCTAATGGATCAATCCGGATTTATGAGCGCATCATACGACCAATTTTCCTCAAGAATGAGGCTAAGATTGATGATGCGGTGAAGAACATCAAGGACAAGGCATCAGAAGCTGCCGACAAATTCAAAGAGGAGGGTTTGTAAATCATTACAATTGTATACTGTTTACTGATCCATAATACATTAAGTAAGAGGAGAAAATCTATTTATCGGCCAGTGTTTCAGCATTCCAAAATCAGCAGATCTGTCAGATGTAGTCAATTCAGAGGTCAGGAAGGAAATCAACTTTATATGAAAGATAACATTAATAGTAAAGGTGAATAAAAAAGCCACCATAACAGTGCAGTGGCCATTTGTAAAAGCTTTTATTCCCATTTTTATTGTCCAATTAGATATTACGTAATGGAACAATCAAAAACACTTGCATGACATCTGTCATACAAGTGTACTCGTACTCTGTATACTATGAAATAATAAAAACAAAAAAGCTCTAGTTGATTGCATTTTAAAGTAGAAGACTGCGGTATTTGTATCTATCAGACTGTACCTAAACAAGAAATCTTACATTTGTGTGTAATTTGTCCACAGCTAAGAAAGCCACAGCAAACATCATCTTTGAGGAGAAGAAAAGCTCCTAAGGCTCTATCCACGATGTCATCTCTGGAGCTGGCTGTTGCAAAAGAAATGTTGCCTTGAAAATGTTTGTTTTTAGGAGATTCTATTCAGTACATAACCTTAATCTTCATCCAAGCTGTATTAGCTGTTACACATGTATCAAAGTCTCTCCCTCAGGTCAGTTTGCTTAGTAGCTTTGCATTAACTGTATGCTGGCCCCGATAGGCTTTGGGAACCAAATAAAGACAAACTTGCTGAAGCGATTCCCTGATTTTTATTTTATTCTTCCTTTGCTATTCTAAAACTAAACTAATTTTATAAATGGCATAATACTGTATATAATTGATGACAATGGTTTAAAAAGGCTTAATTTTCTCCAAGTCTCCATGATTCCATCCATCAGTCTATCCTGCAGAGGGGCGGGGCTGCAGCCAATCACAGCTAACATTGGGGTACATTCTGGACAGGTTGCCAGACTATCACAGGGCTGCCAGAGCGAAGGCTGTCCTGTTGACTAGAAACCACTGGTATGGTTAAATATACTCAGTGGCAACAGGACAGCCCAGGCCCTGTTTGCTTGCAGTTACCAAGATGGCTGTCAGTCTTATCCCTGTTCAACCACATTAGTTGTTATGGTGCCAGGAAATATCTGAAGACATAATACAACATGCTAAGAAGCTTTCTACCCTCCCACACTGTCCTACTAGAAGTCAATTGATAATATTAACTCATGATAGAAGCTGCTATCATGCCCGCGTCTTCTCCAAGTCCCATAGATGGCCTCTGTCTATGGGACTTGGAGAAGACGCAGGAGGGTGGTGTGCAGGCGCCCCGGTTAAGTTACAAGAGCTCCCCGCTGTAGTAACTTAACCCAAACGTCGCTCCTGCTATCCATCTAGTGAATCTCCGCTCACTAGCCATCAAAATAGATGAACTGCTCCTCTTCAACCAGACTGTGACTTTCTGCGGCACAGTGCTTTATTTAAATGTGGCTCAGTGAGTTGTTCCTGGACTGCACAGTTCAGTTGCCAGGGTTCCACCTCCACAGAGCAGTCAATGTAACGGGGTTATCCAGGGAAACGAGAGGATGTGGAATGAGCTTCTATGTAAGTAAAGGGTGGTGCAAAAATGACTGTTAGGAAAAAATTGCAGCACAGACTTAGAAACTGCAAACTGCTCGTTCTATTCACCGTGGGAGTTTTCCTAGTTTATCCTGGTTGGTTTCAACATCCCACCTCAGTCCTGTGTTAGCGAGGCTCTACAACACCTAGTTACCCTGACAACATGGAACTGAAACATCCAGAGTCACTATTCTTGGGGGATTTTAACAGAGCAAACCTGATGACAGACCTGGATGAACTCACTGACACATCCTACATCAGTGTTTGTATGCCATACTCGCCAAACAGATGTTTGTGAGGACACGCGTGCCCACCAAGACCTTCTGCACATATAACAAGCCCTGGTTTCACAGTAAGACTCTAGCACCTTGGTCGTGCCAAAGAGGAGGCCTACAGAAGTGGGGACAGGATCCTGTACAGGCAGGCCAGGAACACTGTTGTTTTCAGCCAACGACCCCACATCTGTTTGGAGAGTACGAGTGTGATAAAATTAACCTACTAGGTATCCTCCAAAAATGCTTGACATCTGGTAGAATGAAAAACTTGACACTTTTTTTTTGAAGAGTTGGTACGAATGAGTACGGTGAGTGTTTTTAATAGCTTTGTAAAAGTTCATAAAAATTCATGCACCTTCAGTGTAATTTTGTTTTGAAATAAAGAGGAAATTTATGTACAACAGTGTGAACTGTAACAGTGACTTCATTCAGTTGGGTGGTTCACCACAAAATATAGTTGGCTGCATAGAAACATTGATATTATTGCCTATAGAAAATAAAATGAAAGCTAATGAAAACAAAACCATGTAAAAAGTTTATTTAAGATTTACCAGGTGCTTCTACTGAAAGACGAACGTCTTTCTTCAGACTGATTACAAAAGTCAGTTCCTTCTGATTGAGAGACAAAAGAATTAAGCTATAGTGAATAAAACTATCATTAAAGAACTTTCCCTTTACCAAAAGTTACATTCTGAAAGCATTATCATTAAAGAGCTATTATACAGTCAATCGCAGAAACGACAAAATGCCTGAGTCGATGGGGAAACATCATAAATTCAAAAAGCCTGAGGAAAAAGACCACCAATTTACTATTTTACAAAAATGTACAACAGTATTACAGAAGGAAAACGATA
The DNA here is from genome assembly GCF_001952655.1 of Monopterus albus. Lineage (NCBI taxonomy): Eukaryota > Metazoa > Chordata > Actinopteri > Synbranchiformes > Synbranchidae > Monopterus > Monopterus albus. Next base: position 135,631 of record NW_018128089.1, on the reverse strand, counting down.
CAAATTGCCCAAAAATCCTTAAAAAAAAAAAAAAAAAAAAAAAAAAAAAAGAGTTATTTTATTTTGTTTAAACAGATATATTATTAAATAATTCACACCTAAAAAGAAAGGAAACCTGCTGAGGAAAGGAGAAATGCTGTAAATGAGGTACTTCAGGTAATGAGCATCCAGACTCGATTTAACCTTATCATCCTGTGATGTGATTCATTTGACAACCGATTTCTGTTTGAATTAACACTTAAATAAGCTATATAATCACATTACAATGATATAAAGACAGAGATAAATGAACACAGAGAGTCAATTACAAGATCCAGTGTCATGGTTTTGTAGGAATATGAGGCAGCACTCAGGGTCAATTGTGTCCATTTCTGGAGTTTAAAAAAAAACAAAAAAAAAAGTTTATAAAAATAAAAAAAATGTGCTGCGTACTGTTGAGCTTACACAACAATGCAGCTTTATATTCTTAAGTACAAAAATATGCTTTGAATTTTTTTTTTTTTTTTTTTTTTTTTTTCTAGCTGCTACCTGGTTTGAGCCGCATACTGGCGTTAATCTCCGAGGTTCGCGAGATGAACTGAAGCAAGAAGGACAGCCATGCTGAACTGACTGATACACAGTGCTTCAAACAGCTTCAGGTTGGAGCTAACAGTCCTGTAAGGCATTTGCTGTGTTTCTGAGTCTATGGCTGCTACTAGCAGACCCAGGCAGGTCCTGTTATGTCTTGCGGCTGCTCCAGATCTGCTCTGGTGTGCTCTTATTGTCTGATGAGTAGTCGAAAGGTGAGCGGTGTCCCATTGGTGAACGGGGGTCATAAGGTGAGCGCTGGTCTCGAGGAGAGCGAGGCGCACTGGCTGAGGCTCGCTGCTCTGTCTGCCAGTCTGAGTGGTGGCGGCGGGGAG
>NW_018128089.1:122138-134697 GCF_001952655.1 Monopterus albus | reverse complement strand
CTCTGCTGGTGCGGAATTCCTCCAGCTTCCTGTGCTTACTGTCACTGTAGTATCTGGACATACACATACAATCAGCATGACTGAGCAATAATGCAAAGATGACATTTATGCAACAAAACATGTTCAGGTCTCCAGGTATGTTTGACTTTATGATGCAAGACCAGAGATTTTAACCATCTTTCCTGTATTTTGGTTGAGGCCAATAAAGAGAATAGGTACAAAAACATAATTTAACAATGATCTTTCACACTTCAGTAAATGAAACCTTATTTATAACCTTAAAAAGATGCCAACCTAAATAATTTATCCTAATCAATTTAGATTAGTGACATGGGGCTAGACAATATGAAGTAAAATGGATGAGAAGTATAGCTGTCTCAGGTGATTCAGACATATTTTATAGGAACGGTATTGACTAAAATAAAACCACTGATGTACAGATGCTTTTTACTTTTCCTCTACTGTTGTAGTTTTAAACCTGGCGGTCTCTACTACTCTCTTTCACCTCTCTGGAATGCCTCTCCCTTTCCTGGGTAGAGCAGGGGCAGATGCAAAATTTGTTTCAAATTTTCTTTTCCATTACTTTCCATCAAATTCAGAATCCAATAAAAAAAATTGTGATCACATTTAGCATTAAAAACTGACTGTAGCCCTACAGCGCCAGGTGTTCAACTTGGATTTTGTTAATGCCCATGTTTATATTTTTCAGTGGAAATTCTTCAGTGCCAATACAACTTTTCTACAACCCCAAGTAAGAAAAAAAAGAATTGATGGTAGTGATGTGTAAATCATCTGTGTCCTGTTTTACATTGAAAACAATGCAGCAGCACATTATTTGACGTGATACCTCAATTTTATTCTTTGGTCAAAATAAACACTCACTTCAATTCTGTCACCTGCAACATATTTCAATAAAAGGTGGGTCGGCTGCATTTCAGGGCCACTAATGAGGTAAAACAATGGAAATGATGATTCCATTTGAAACAGGTGATGTCAACGAATGACTGCATCATGATGTGGTACAAAAGTGGCATCCAGGAAAGGCCGAGCCCTTTACGAGCAAAGACGGCCTGAGGACCACCAGTTTGCCAACATGTGTGTGTGAGAAAATTATTGAAATGTTAAAAAACAATGTTCCTCAAAGAAAGATAGGAAGGATTTGGATATGTCACCCTCTATGGTTCGGAGCATCATTACAGAAGACATGCCACAAGCTGGATGGCCTAATGTGGCACATTCTGAAACACAAATTACATCAATGCAGACCCAGGACTGTTGTGCACCTTAAGACCTGTTTGTAGGAAGAATGGGACAAAGTGACACCTGACACACTTAATCACTTGGTGTCCTTAGTCCCTCAATGTCTTAAGTGAACAGGAACGGCAAAATCACACAGTGGTGAACTGAACCTTCTTTTTAAAAAGATATTTGTCAAGTGTTAAAAGATTTACATCTTCAGTAATGTGTATTAAAAGACCAATACATTGCTGGTTTGGTTCTTTTCATGGGATTGATTTGACAACAAGAACATATAACACCTTCATCCTTTAAATTCAGTGGTTTTAACAATCTTGAATTTGGCAGGCTGATATCAGAGGGTATGCGACAGTAACAATGTTATTTCCATTTCTCACCTGTCCTGTCTGTCTCTGTCCTTGCTGTCTGTTCGGTAGTTTTCTCTGTCTCGGTGGTCTTTACCATTGCTGAAGGAGGAGTATGCTCTTTTCCTGGACTCTCCTCCACTCCTCCTGTATGATTCTGAGCTGTCTCTCTCCTTGGTGCTGCTGCTCTCATGGTATCGACCTGAGGCCTGATGCCTTTCTGAGCTGTAGCTGTCCCTGCTGCTCTCATCCTGGTGAGAGTTGTCCTTCAGCCTTTCAATATCTGGAGGATCAAGACCAGAAATAAATATGTAAACAGTTATAACTTTATAACAATTTATTCTCCATGTGTAACAAAGGGAAGCCAACTGTACCTGCGTGTTTATAGCTGTGGGTGTTTATACTTCTAGCGTTCTGCTCCATTGCCTGGAAAAACTATCATCATTATGATTTCCTAATATTAGCACAGAAAGGATACTGTAATCAATATCGGTTTAGAGCATTCACATACCTGGGCATTCTCTTGTCTCTTCTTGACTGCATGCTTATACAATTTATGTAATTTCCTGGCATCAAACTCAGTGAATTTGGAAACAAATATCCACAGGTTTCTGTAAACAACAAACATCACTAACTTCCGTATATCTGCAACATGTGAAAAAAAAAAGGCAATCTTTAGAGGCTATATGCCATCAGAACCACGTGTCAGAGGTTTGGATAGCTTCGAAATCCCTCTCCCCCAAATCTTTCCAATGTTGGATTTGTGAAGGGCTGTGTCTGACCGTTTCTGTAAGTTTCCCAAAACTGACCATTCAAGATTTTCACAGTTTTAGCTCTGCAAAGATAAAAAATGTACACTGGAGCCCCTTTTACACTGCTCGTTCAAGGCGGGATTATTGCATCAATTTGCTGCCACACCATCAGTGCTGACCTTCCTTTATTCTGCCACGAGAAACTGTAAAATTGGCTCTACCTTTCCGCCTCTGTGTAGAAGTGGACAGGCAGCCTGGGGGATTGTGGGCAGAGGAGTGTAATGTTTTGACGAATTGTTATTTCTGTGACCCACAGCCAGGGGATTTCAATTTTAATGTTTAAACACAATCCATGATCATAGTTAACATGTTGTAACTGTCTTTTGCCTGGTTTTCCCCAAAAAGACTGTTAGTCAACTTCAGCTCATTCAGAATGCTGCTGCCAGAGTTTTAACAAGAACCAAGAGAACTGAACATTGACTACCAGTTACCTACAGAAGTGATTTTAAAGTGCTACTGCTAGTTTCTAAATCACTCAGTGGTCTGGGGTCAAAATACATTTCTGATCTCCTTGAAGCATCCAAACCCAGCAGGGCTCTCAGATCCTTAGGGCGCAGTGAGCTGGTAGGACCTCAGATAAGAACCAAACAGGGTGAAGCTGTTTTTAGCTACTATGCTGCACACAGATGGTCCCAACCTCCTTAGGACCTTAAATGTGCCCCAACTCTAGCCACCTTCAAGTCTAAACTGAAAATTCTAATATTTTCCTAAGCTTTCATTTGATTAGATTCTATTCTGACCTGTAACTGTGAGCTTTTATTGTGTCAATTCATTCGTCTTCATTTATGCACCTTATCTTAATGTTTTATCTTTTTGTCCTTACAGATTTTCAGCTTTAATGTTTATTGTTCTTAATGCCGTTACTCTTTTTCTGTGTCTATGTCAAGCACTTGGAATCGCCTCTGTGTGTGAAATATGTTATATAATAAAGATGCCTTGCCTTCTTCCTGGAGAAGAAAATGTGTTTAAACAATGTGTCCTTTCACTTTGCTGGCCCCACCTTGGACCGTTCAGAAAACACACTGTATTAATCACAGCTTTACTAGTATAACCCAGCACTTGTACTCCAAGCACACTGACCCAGAATAAACCTTTGCTGATATGTGGAATGCACAGAATACATTGGTTGAATGGGACAGAATACACCAGACAGTGCATACTAACTTTCGCCACTGTTTGATGAGGTCGGGATTCGAATACCCCTTCAGGCACTCTGTGATGTGGTCTCCAATCTTTATGAGGCACTGTCTTGTATGTTCAAGCTGCTCACGCTCCGACAGCCCTTTCTCTGGTCTGTCCAGCTGCTTCAGGGCTGCTTTCACGGGCCGCATCCTCTCTTTACACTGCAATATTCAAACAAGAGTAAAATTCCAGCAACTCCAATCCACACGTTGGCATCTTAGCCATAAGTTTATTTTAATACTGCTACCATTCCATTAATTAGTGACAATTTCAGCCAAAATTATACCATAAATATACATTAGAGTACAACAAATAATTAAAAACAGGCTATGCTTTGCCATTAGCTGAACATTTAATTACATACAGTCACAAGAAAAGATCATGACTTTTTGTTAGAGATATTGTGTTTGTTGATATGTGACCTTTGTACAGATCAGATCGCACTTCAGGACCAATTTATGCAGAACACCAGGACATTGCGAACAGCGCCATTACTTTATTTTGCGACTATAATGTCTATCTGAAGATTTGATCATCAGTCGAACATACCACACTGAAGGTCTTCTGGTCTAGTTCCTCAGATTCATCAGACACTGGCATGTTTTCTCCACTTGCCGTTATATGGACAGGCATGTCCGAGGCTTTCTTTGTTCGTTCACGTACCTCGGTCTTTAATTCAATATAAAGGGATAAAAAGGATATGACAATTAATTCTTAAACACTCTGTCCTTTAACAGATATTCTACTTAACTGACAGCCTAAAAGAATATATCCCATACAACTTTTTTCACCTTTTCCTTGCTCTCCTCTTGTTTATGTACTACCTCCAAGGGCTTTGTTTCTTTTTTCTCTTTAAGCTCCTTTGTCTCTTTAATGTCCCAACTTTCTTCCTTCTTCTCCTTTTTGCTTTCTTTTTTGATCTCTTTTTCTCTGACCAGCTCCTCGTTGTCTGATGAAGAAACCTCCTCTTTCTCAGGTTTCTCATCTTCCTCATCCTCCTCCTCCTCCTCTTCCTCATCCTCCTCCTCCTCCTCCTCCGGTCAGAGACCCTCCCCAGCCTCTCTGCTCTGCCCCGTCTGTTTGGTGGCTTAACTGGTGCCCTCTCCTTGAAAAGGTTAAAGCAACACATTAAATCCAAATTAAAGATAAGCATTAACTTTATGCTACAGCAAGCAGAACAGCACTACCATGATGTAAATGTACCTTTTCCTCCACAGTTTTATCCTCATCGTCTGACATCTTGTCTGATGTTGGATCTGAGGACGGGCTCTTCATCAGCTCATCTGTCTTTGTTGGCTTGAAAGTTTTGCTTTTTTTACTTCTTGGTTTCCTCTTACGTGAACTGGCCTACAGACATACAAAGAGGCACAGCAGATTCTGGTAGACACACATTTTAATCCATCCACATCAGTTATGAAAACTGCTCATCTAGTTAGTGATGCAGCGAAACATTGGCATGTAGGGTCACTCTAAGACTTACTGTTCCTGCTTGCTTCTGAGCTTCTTTTTTGGCCAGGTCTTTGCTCAGTAACTTGATGAGGTAGTCTGCTCTGGTCTGTAGCTGTTTGGCCTGTGGCTTCTTGTCAGGGTCATCTGGCAGGAGCTGATCAACAGTGGACACGGTACACACTGAACATGAGATCAGTGGATCGGAAATTATGTTCTGGTGTTTGTGTGTCACCTCTGCTCTGTAGCTGTGTTTGACTGAGGGCGGGGCTCAGCTCCGCACACAGAGGACAGCAGCACAGGAGAGTGACTCAGTGAAGTGAAATACTACTCAACGCCTATTCTTGTTAAGTCTCTGTGAATAAAAACTCAGTAAAAGTAATTTATCAAAACACTTGTTAAACTAGATTAAAATTACAAAGAAGAAATAATTTGAGCTTTGCGATCTATTTTATTTCATAAAAGGACTGCTACTGACTGCTGCATTGCTTGTTTTGTACAAATTAGTCAATCAGTGACGACAATTCATGCCAATTTTTTCCACATGTTTAGGTCGTGGCTACTTTCATTTTAATAAAAGGAAAGCAAAAAGAAATGAAAAAGCTGATTTATTATTTAATGAATGGCATTTTTTCCATCTTACTGTTTGGGGATGCACAACAGTATAGCAGGCTTCTGAAGTGTCTGACCATACAGGCACTGTCCCAGATAAATAATTATAATTTGTTACACTGGGTTTCATATATCTAGTCAAATTACCTACTGCATGTTCCACTTCTGCAGCACAATTCCACTCTCAAGAATTATTACATGTTGATTTCATAAATAAATCTTAAAAATAAATCTGAATACAATGCTCTCCAACATTCGTACAAACTGTGGGCTACTCGTTTGTAAAATTATTCACCAATTAATCCTCCGAAGCCCAATCACAAAATGAAAACAGACAAGTCTTACTAAAATAGCCAAAATCATACCTTGTGTTGCAGCAGGTATCTAAAATGATCAGCCACTGAGAGGGACAGCGGGTAAAAAACAAACTCGACTCCCAACTATTTTTGGGCATTTATTGAAGAAACAAACCATCAAGCCAGTCATAATGTGGAACATGGGCTAACTGGACAAAAATCCCCACAACATCATGGCCAACAGAAATAAGCGCTCCCATCTCTTCTTCCTCTTGCACCAAACTGCCAAACAACCAGTGCACAGGTAATATTAATCTGTCCTCTACAGCTATGCCCCATTAGTGACTGCATGACAAGCATACAACCCAAATACCTTCTTGGCTCCTACACGTTGCAAGGCCTAGTTTTGCGGACTTATTGAAGTCAAATCAAACTGTCGGCTACCAAACCAAATCATCACTGTGCACAGCGCTGCTTTTCATATCACTATCTCCACATCATGTGTATTCCATACACCTGCCTCAGCTGTGTGCAACGCAACGTGATATGATTTTTCGGTTGTCTCTGTATTCACAGTGCTAATGTCTCAATTACTTTTATTGTGAATGCAAATCCTCTAGTTTCCTATCAAAAAACGTGATCACCAAACTTGTTTACATGGTCTCATACTGTCATTAGCTAGCACCACTTTTCAAATAACACTGTGGTAGTGGAGCATCATCAGGACCAAATTTTAAATAATCATCGTCATACTCCATGTTCTGCTCGCTCCAGACCAATCATGGTGAGCATTACATTTTTTCATGCTGGCCCTTTCCACCACAACAGGTGGATTTAATGTTATGGCTGGTTGGTGTATAAAATGCAACAAGCGAAACTATGATATAAAGGTGTATGCAAGAACATTAATGACACATGCAAGTTAATGGGGATGGTGCAGAGTACATAGGCTAAGAGTAAAGATGTTGAAGAATGTTTAGGCATACTCAGATTTACTTTTAACTGTCAGCAGGAGCAGTCATGTTCGTATTGGCTCTTTACAATAGCATGGCATCTTTCACAAACATAAATTTTAAGTAATACAGTGTTTTCGTTAACATTGAAGACTTCTGTGTAAAAGCTCTAATCTTGAACAAATAATTTTGTTTAATAATGCACTGCGCAGGAACATTGCAAAACAATTGTTTAAATTAATCCATTTTTAATTATGTGGAAAATAGATTTCTGTAAGTTTTTTATACATCCGATTAATCGTAGAAATAATCAACAGATCAATAGATTAAAATAATTGTTAGTTGCAACCTTATTGCACCTAATAAGACAAATATATAGCACATGAATCCTTGAGAATCAAATAAAGAGATTAGAAATGTGTTGCGCCTGAACTCACCTTGTGTGTGAGATTAAGGTCCGGGTCCATCTTGATCATCTCCCAGCTGCCATAACCGTACTCATAGATTCCTATAAGGAGGCTGGAGTCATCCTCCTTCCCCCACTCAATGTCAAAGTGTGCTGCCTTTGAGTGACATGGAATCATATACCTATTCAAATACACACAATTAAGATCTAGAAATCCAAAACTGATCATGTCATATTTAGCAACAGAGGTGCATGATGTCCTGCCTAACAGAAACCATGTAACGTAGCAGAAGCTTTACTTCTTTCCCCAGGGTCAGCAGAAATGGCTTTGTGAAGTGGAGCCAGCTCCTCCTCGTGGGAGATAACAAGCTTAGCATTCACTTGGACTCCAGAGATCCTGAATGTAGGGCCTTTCACCTTCCCTCTTCTGCCTCCTGATGATCAAACAAGTAGAAAAAAATAGCAGTTTAATTATATTTAATTTAATTTAATTATGTTCCAAGGGTTGGGTGCAGTATGTAGGCTGTCCCAGTTGGAGCACAGTATGTAAATTAAGTTCCCACTGCAATAGACCTGCTGAGCCAGAGGCCAGAGCTGCCTACTACTTTACAATATACTGAAATTGAAATCAATTTGTCACACTGAATTTTTCAAGAGCTTCTTGAATTAAATGCTGAATCTGGTCCTGGTTTTAAAAATATTAGGTCTATCAGCTCATATGAATAAAACAAGAGGGAGCTGAACAACGCACCCCATGACAACAAGAGGTTTGTCTTCTAATTGAATTTGAAAGAACTGTAAAGGTGCTATAATTGAAAACTGGCAGCTTAAAAAACATCATCCTATGTTTCATAACAGTTTGCAAACACCAGTATTTCTAATTATGAACTCATGGAAAAGATCTGTTTGGTTACCTGAGGTCTTCTCTGGTCCACAGGGGTTTTCCCGTAGTGTTCTCATACAGCCGTTGTGAACAGTCTCTGCCAAGCGTTTCAGGTCATGCTCAGACTTATCCACAAGTTCAGCATCACGAGCAATAGCATCCAACCTGAGTGAAGCAGACATGTTAAGCAGATTGTATGGCATGTTTTAGTTACTAAAATAAGTAAATGTGATGCATTTTACCTTTCCAGTGGTCCTCCAAATTTTTTGTAACTCTTGACAAACCTGCAAGATGTTGACAGGAGTGTGAGGAGGAGTAAATAAACTGTCACACTGAGAAATTACTTATTAATATGGTCACCTTCGTATCTCAGCATCAGTGAAACCCTTGATATTTTCTCGTGGAATGGTTCGAGGCCGTCCTCGTTTCTTTGGCCTCTTTCGGTCTGAGGGCGAGTCGCTGTCAGACCCTGAGTATCGCCTGTTCCTGCTTTGCCGGCCCTCACTAGAGTTAAAGCTTATCTATTAACACAACCCCCCCCCAAAAAAAATTTAAGGTTCAATAAGAACATAGCACACAATTCCTCTGAATAGCATCTTATGTTGAACAATTTTTCTAAAAACCTAAATTACAAATCCTACTTAAATTTGACATGATTGTGTGTGTACCTGTTTGGCACAATTTCTCATGCGTGGCAGCATGTAGATTTCCTCCAGCTCCTTTTGTCTCTCTTCCTCCTCCATCCTCCTCCTCTGCTCCTCAGGAATAATGTCATCCCAACTCCGCTGACTTCGCTCAGAGTCTATATCTATTTCTTCATCTTCCATCATGGAGAAGTTGGCTACCTGCACAGTCGGTACCACAAACAACTGTGAAACTTGCTGAAAAACACAACAGAGCATATCGACTCTATATAAAAATTTGTTTAAAAAATGTTTTGACCTTAAACTGAGACAGCAGTTCTTCTCCCACTGTGGAGGGTCCAGGGTCATTCTCCCTGGTCTCAGCTCTTTTGAGAATCTCATCAATGTCCATTTCCTACAGAGCAGAAGAGGATGTTAACACGCTACTACAATACATTTCAGAGAATTTTTGACATTTTTGCAGATTTATTAAAAAAGAAAAACTGAAATATCACATGGTCATAAGTATTCAGACCCTTTGCTCAGTATTTAGTAGAAGCACCCTTTTGAGCTAATACAGCCATGAGTCTTTTTGGGAATGATGCAACAAGTTTTTCACACCTGCATTTGGGGATCCTCTGCCATTCCTCCTTGCAGATCCTCTCCAGTTCTGTCAGGTTGGATGGTAAATGTTGGTGGACAGCCATTTTCAGGTCTCTCCAGAGATGCTCAATTGGGTTTAAGTCAGGGCTCTGGCTGGGCCATTCAAGAACAGTCACGGAGTTGTTGTGAAGCCACTCCTTCGTTATTTTAGCTGTGTGCTTAGGGTCATTGTCTTGTTTGAAGGTGAACCTTCGGCCCAGTCTGAGGTCCTGAGCACTCTGGAGAAGGTTTTCGTCCAGGATATCCCTGTACTTGGCCGCATTCATCCTTCCCTCGATTGCAACCAGTCGTCCTGTCCCTGCAGCTGAAAAACACCCCCATAGCATGATGCTGCCACCACCATGCTTCACTGTTGGGACTGTATTGGACAGGTGATGAGCAGTGCCTGGTTTTCTCCACACATACCGCTTAGAATTAAGGCCAAAAAGTTCTATCTTGGTCTCATCAGACCAGAGAATCTTATTTCTCACCATCTTGGAGTCCTTCAGGTGTTTTTTAGCAAACTCCATGCAGGCTTTCATGTGTCTTGCACTGAGGAGAGGCTTCCGTCGGGGCACTCTGCCCTAAAGCCCCGACTGGTGGAGGGCTGCAGTGATGGTTGACTTTTTACAACTTTCTCCCATCTCCCGACTGCATCTCTGGAGCTCAGCCACAGTCATCTTTGGGTTCTTCTGTACCTCTCTCACCAAGGCTCTTCTCCCTCGATAGCTCAGTTTGGCCGGACGGCCAGCTCTAGGAAGGGTTCTGGTCGTCCCAAACGTCTTCCATTTAAGGATTATGGAGGCCACTGTGCTCTTTGGAACCTTAAGTGCAGCAGAAATTTTTTTGTAACCTTGGCCAGACCTGTGCCTTGCCACAATTCTGTCTCTGAGCTCTTCAGGCAGTTCCTTTGACCTCATGATTCTCATTTGCTCTGACATGCACTGTGAGCTGTAGGGTCTTATGTAGACAGGTGTGTGGCTTTCCTAATCACATCCAATCAGTATAATCAAACACAGTTGGACTCAAATGAAGGTGTAGAACCATCTCAGGGATGATCAGAAGAAATGGACAGCACCTAAGTTAAATATATGAGTGTCACAGCAAAGGGTCTGAATACTTTAGGACCATGTGATATTTTAGTTTTTCTTTTTTAATAAATCTGCAAAAATGTCAAAAATTCTGTGTTTTTCTGTCAATATGGGGTGCTGTGTGTACATTAATGAGGAAAAAAATGAACTTAAATGATTATGATAGCATATGGCTGCAATATAACAAAGAGTGAAAAATTTAAGGGGGTCTGAATACTTTCCGTACCCACTGTATACAATTCAGTATCTATAGTACAGACTTTAAATATTTGAATAGTTACACATTTTTTGATCTTTAGGCCTTGTGCTTCAACAAATTCAGTAACTGGTACTTACACTGAAGTGCCAAGGCTCATCTTTAATCTGGGTGGGTTTACATCAATAATGCATCTTATTACAGAGACTAGAACATATCACTGGGATTAAAACCACTTGTGGTGAGGTAAGGAAGAGTTTGTCCTGAGCATGCAAAGGTATAGGCTATTGAGGAATATGATCCACTGACTAACTAAAAAGGAGCTTATGTGGGTTTTTTGGCACTAGTAAGCCATTACTGTGGCTTCTGTAAAGTTTTGCTACCATGAAAGGGAAAGCTAAACATGTTTTGTCTCCAGAGTGCCAGAAGGCATTTTAAAAAGTTTAAGCTCTAACTGGTAACACACTCACTTTTGCAATGTAGTCATGTTATAGGTGGAAACATTCAGGGTCTAAGTGAAGTGTAAAAGAAGTGACAATGCTTAAGACCTACTCTCAAGTACATCGGGACACATCAGCACCGTTTTAATGCCAACTTGAAAAATCCTGAACTATTCTTTTCAAGTGCTTCCAGAATTCAGTTGCTGAGGATGCAGGAAATTAAAGAGTAGAATGGGTTAGGCAGTAAGGTTATGCGTTTTCATGGAATGTCTGGATATGTACATATATTAATTTTTGAATTTTGTAAGTCTATAGTTAACTTGCTGGTTTAACTGGAATCTAGGTGGGGTGGGGATACTGGTGCTGAACACATTGTGCTACAAGTAGTAACTGGGAGCACCTGGTCAGTGCTCAAGAGCCTGTATAAGTCCTCCTCCCCGTGGCTTACTGTGCCTGTCTTCACACCCTGCTAAAAATGTTTAACTTTCTGGTTTTGTTCTGCAAACACCACAAGAACCCTTCACATTTTCATGAATTCATTTCTTTACACTTCTGACACTGCTTCCACATCACATTCCTGTTCTCTATCATTTAATTAAAAAAAAAACATTTGCTTAATATTTTTAATTTGGCAGTGTGTCTCCTTTTTACAGTGGCCTGTGAGCTCAGCCTAACATAGTCAATGATCAAGACTTCCTGACAATTAAAAGATGCCAAATCCTAATAACGACCCTCAAAAAAGACCAAGATGCAGTTAGCAAAACGAAATTGAGAGAGTTCTGGAACAAAGTTCAGTGGACTGATAAAACAAAAATCTACCTACCTATCGGTCAGAATGATGAAAAGAAAAACAGCTATTGATCCAAAGCATACCACCTATTCCTGTCAAGTATACATGGTGGTTCTGTTATGGTTTGGAGATGTATGGCTACAATTGGAACAGGCACAATGGCATTTATTGATGATTTCAATGCTGACAGAAACATCATGGATGCAGGAGCACTTTGTGCTCTCAGATTCAGCCAAATACAAAATTAACTGGACACAATTTCATCATTCAGGAGGGCATCAACCCTAAACACATGGCCAAAGCAACCAAAGAGCTTTTTAGGGAGAAGAGGTGGAATATATTTGATTGGTTAAGTCAGTCATGTGATCTCAATCCAATTAGGCAAACATTCCAGACTAGACTAAAGGAAATGAGACCCCAAAACAAACAAGAGCAAGGTGGCTGCAGTGAAGACCTGGGAAAGCATCACCAGAGATGTTACAAAGGGTCTGGTAATATCTGTAGGTTAAAAAATTTCAGGCAGTCATTGACTGCAAAGAATTTTCTACAAAATATTAAATATGTGTATTGGTCATGTTACTTCTGC
>NW_018128089.1:118263-122110 GCF_001952655.1 Monopterus albus | reverse complement strand
CCCCACAAGGTACCATCAAGATTGATGTAAACCTCTGCAACTGAGAGCGGAGACTTGGCAGTTTAATGTAGTATCACTTGTTTTATTTAATTTTGAATTTACTGAAGCACAGAACCTAAAGAACAAAAAAAATGCATAACTGTCTAAATACTTAGATTCTGGACTCTAACTACATACCTGAGGCTCCTGCTCCTCACCCTCTGCCTCCTTGAAAAGTTCCTCAGCACCGAACTTCAGGATTGAGGAAAGTTCCTCCTTATTGAATGGTGCAGAACTGTATGGAATAAAACACACCCAACTGAGGTAACAGCAACGTGCAGCAACCATTGAGAGAAATACAAACTACTGACTTCTTGGATGAATAAGAAAAACTGTAGTTGTCTTGGCTGCTCTGTCAATAACAAGCTGATTGAACAGCACAGGAAAGTTCAAGCGTCAATCAAGCAGCAGAATGCAGTATGCGTTACATGCCTTGAGGGAGCAGCACCGGTATGCAGGACAGTCTTCCCTGTAGTATCCATCCTCTGAATGACAAGGTGGTCCAGTACCATTTTCTTCTTTGCCCTCTCAATAATGTCCTCCTCCACTGAACCCTTTGTCACCAAGCGGTAGATATTCACCTGCCAGTCCACAAGCAAACAATGAGATATACAGTCAGGGAAAAAAACTTATTTGAACCCCAGCTGATTTTGTAAGTTTGCTCACTAACAAAGAAATGATCAGTCTACAATTTCAATGGTAGGTTTATGTGAACAGTGAGACAATAAAAAAAAAAAAAATCCAGAAAAATGCATTACAAAAGAGTTATAAAGTAATTTGCATTTTCATGAATGAAATAATTATTTGATCTCTTTGCAAAACGTGCTTTAGTACTTTGTGGCAAAACCTTTGTTGGCAATCAGAGGTCAGACGTTTCTTGTAGTTGGCCACAAGGTTTGCACACATCTCAGGGGGGATTTTGACCCACTCCTCTTTGCAGATCCTCTCCAAGTCATTAATGTTTCGTGGCTGATGTTTGGCAACTCGAACCTTCAGCTCCCTCCACAGATTTTCTATGGGATTAAGGTCTGGAGACTGACTAGGCCACTCCATGACCTTAATATGCTTCTTCTTGAGCCAATCCTTTGTTGCCTTGGCCGTGTGTTTTGGATCATTGTCATGCTGGAATACCCAACCACGACCCATTTTCAATGCCCTGACTGAGGGAAGGAGGTTCTCACCCAAGATTTGACGGCACATGGCCCCATCCATCCTCCCTTTGATGCGGTGCAATTGTCCTGTCCCCTTGGCAGAAAAACACCCCCAAAGCATAATGTTTCCACCTCCATATTTGACGGTGGGGATGATGTTTTTGGAGTCACAGGCAGCATTCCTCCTCCTCCAAACACGGCGAGTTGAGTTGATGCCAAAGAGCTCAATTTTGGTCTCTGACCACAACACTTTCACCCAGTCTTCCTCTGAATCAGTCAGATGTTCAGTGGCAAACTTCAAATGGGCCTGTAGATGTGCTTTCTTGAGCAGGGGGACCTTGCGGACACAGCAGGATTTCAGTCCTTCACAGCGTAGTGTGTTACCAACTGTTTTTTTGGTGACTATGGTCCCAGCTGCCTTGAGATCATTGACAAGTTCCTCCCGAGTAGTTCTGGGCTGATTCCAAACCATTCTCATTATCATTGAAACTCCACGAGGTGAGATCTTGCATGGAGCAACAGGCCGAGGGAGATTGGCAGTTAATTTATGTTTCTTCCATTTGCGAATAATCGCACCAACTGTTGTCACCTTCTCACCCAGCTGCTTGGCGATGGTCTTGTAGCCCATTCCAGCCTTGTGTAGGTCCACAATCTTATCCCTGACATCCTTGGAAAGCTCTTTGGTCTTGGCCATGATGAAGAGTTTGGAATCTGGATAGATTGATTGCCACAGGTCTCTTTTATACAGGTAACGAGCTGAGAGGGCTCCCACTCTCAGCTCGTTACCTGTATAAAAGAGACCTGGG
Organism: Monopterus albus; assembly: GCF_001952655.1. Taxonomy (NCBI): domain Eukaryota; kingdom Metazoa; phylum Chordata; class Actinopteri; order Synbranchiformes; family Synbranchidae; genus Monopterus; species Monopterus albus. The sequence goes on along the minus strand of NW_018128089.1, from coordinate 120,114 downwards.
AGCCAGAGATCTTGCTGACTTATAAGGCATCAAATACTTATTTTCATTCATGAAAATGCAAATTAATGTAACTTTTTTTGTAAAGCATTTTTCTGGATTTTTTTGTTATTGTTGTGTCTCTCACTGTTCAAATAAACCTACCGTTGAAATTGTAGACTGATCATTACTTTGTTAGTGGGCAAACTTACAAAATCAGCTGGGGTTCAAATAACTGACTGTATAGTATATATTGGCAGTTGAAGCATATAAATGTGTTAAAATGGCAAAAAGCCATACTGCAATGATGTAACAGTTAGTTTGCTGAAGTACTGTACTTAAAGGATACCTCTGGTTTGAACCTGCCATATTTCCTCTAAAAGTAGGCAGTGTGACTCTATAGTTAGTGCAAATTTTGCTTTAACTACCTCTGATAGAGATTCAGGGAAACGACAGCTCGCATTAAATGTCACCGGAGCAACAAGAGGGCTCAGAGTGTTCGGAATAGACATGATTTCAATAACAACATCACGGGTTCTGTGTTTGTCTCCACTATGGTGCGCCAGCTTTGGAGGTGTGTTCTAGGGATTAAATTTCAGTATCCCAGAGGAGGCAGTGTGTGGGAGGGGTGCAGCCCCTCCCTCCTCTAAACAAACTGACACAGAGAAAGTACAGTGAAAAGCAAAGCAGGACGGTGCACGTCAACCTTACAAGCTATGTTTGGTGATGGTTAAGGGAAGTACGGGGTATATCGCTTGTTAGGTTCCAATAGTGGAAATGCAGCAAATGTCAATAAGCACAACAGGCTGTTCGATGAAATTTGCCTTGTGGTCCAGCAGAGGACGTTCTTAAAATTCATTATCAGCTTGGCCAGTTACATGTCCTCTTAATCTCTCAGTAAAATAAGCTGGTAAAATTATGTTTGCAAAAACATGATGGTTGGACAATGACAACCCTGGAGCGACGTCAAGGTAAAATAGTTTGCCAACTCTGGGGACAAAAGCAGATGCCTTACTAAAGTACACCACCACATTGCACTCCCCTGCAATCTCACTATGTAGGTTTGGACATAGTTCGAACGTGATTTTAGGAAAAAGTGACAGCCCTAGACTACCATAATGCAATCCTATTGGTAACAATTAATGCAGTCTCCATTAATCAGAATCAGAATCAGTTTTATTGGCCAGGTGTGATGGGCACACGAAGAATTTGAGAGCCGAGGTACTTGAGTTTATGTGCAAACAGTAAACCAGCATAAGACTGTGTAATATAACAAAATAAGCAGTATTAACAGCAATATTGACAGCAACAAACAATGCAAACAATGCAGAAAAAGCAGTATAAACAGACAGTAAACAATACAGACAAGGAATGTTCATTGAAATGAGATAAATAGGGATAAGGGATAGAGTACTTAAAACTAGAGACCTGTACGAGTCTGTGTGATCTGTACAATGTGTACACACACACACACACACACAGAGGTATTGCACTGAGGGTTATTGTCCAGTCATACTGTCGTGGGTTAAGTGTTAATCAGTGTGATGGCCTGGGGGAAGAATCTGTCCCTGTGCCTGGTTGTCTTGGTGAACAGCGACCTGTAACCCTGTCCAGAGGGGAGGAGTTCAAACAGACTGTGTCCAGGGTGTGAGGTGTCTGCAGTGATCCTCTCCGCCCTCCTTTTGACCCGTGAGGTGTACAGGTCCTCCATGGAGGGCAGGCTCACACCAATGACCTTTTCTGCAGTCCTGACTGTCTTCTGAAGTCTGTACTTGTCCTGTGTGGTTGCTGAGCCAAACCAGACAGTGATGGAGGTGCAGAGAACAGACTCGATGATTCCTCTGTAGAACTGTATCAGCAGCTCCTGGGGCAGGT
>NW_018128089.1:115598-118116 GCF_001952655.1 Monopterus albus | reverse complement strand
GAGCATTTTTAGCTCCAGGTTGTTGCGGCTACACCACAGGACCAGCTGCTCAACCTCCCGACTGTAGGCTGACTCGTCGCCGTCTCGGATGAGACCAATGATCTTTGTGTCATCTGCAAACTTTAGGAGACAAAGGGGTCCTTCGAGATGCAGTCGTTGGTGTAGAGTGAAAACAGCAGAGGGGAGAGGACACATCCCTTGGGGGCGCCTGTGCTTATTGTCTGGGTGCTGGATGTGGTTTTCCCCAGCCTCACCTGCTGCTCCCCAATGCTCCTTAATGTTCCAAAACCTAAACAAATACAGCCTAAACAATGGGGCACAAGTTGCAGCCCAAAGTGCAACTCTGTATGCATTACTGAGGGCAGAAATTGGAGAGCTCCTGCCTGAGAATCACTGGGTTTTCACAAGGGCTTCAAGTTGACCACGGGCAAAGCAGTTAAGATGACAGATTTCAGAAAGTTTGTGTTCTGCTTGTTCAACAGATTTTTGGCAAACTGCTAACTTAATCTGCATAATTGGCAGATTTGGCTGCAGAAATGATGAAGCATTTTGTTTGCTGATTTAAAGTTCTCTGCTGTGTGAAGAGCACATCCCCACCCTTGTGTAAACAAGTGACAGAAATGGTGAAAAAGTACAGTGGAAAACAGGGTTGGTCAATTAATTGAATTTTATTTTTAATTACAATTTTGGCTTCTAACAATTAAGAAAACCAAATAAATTTATCATCACCAAGGGAAGGCCAGAAAATCATTTGGGAAAGACTCATTTTGATGAGATCAGAATCTTCTTCTTCTGGTGGCTGTTCCCGTTAGGGGTCACCACAGTGAATCTTCTGTTTCCACCCAACTCTATCCTCAGCATCCTCTACTCTCACCCCAACTAACTTCATGTCCTCTTTTAGCACATCCATATATCTCCTCTTTGGCCTTCCTCTTGAACACTTGCCTGGCAGCTCCATCTCCAACATCCTTCTACCAATATAACCACTATCCCTCCTCTGCACATGTCCAAACCATCTCAATCTGGCCTCTCTGACCTTGTCCTCCAAACCAGCAGACCTGAGCTGTCCCTCTGATGTGCTCAGTCATAATCCTGTCCATCCTGGTCACTCCTAAAGAGAACCTCAACATCCTCATCTCTGCTACCTCCATCTCTGCCTCTTGTCTTTTCCTCACTGCTACAGTCTCTAACCCATACAGCATAGCTGGTCTCACTACTGTCTTGTACACCTTTCCTTTGATTCTTGCTGACACTCTTCTATCACACAACACTCCTGACACCTTTCTCCACCCACTCCAACCCGCCTGCACTTGCCTCTTCACCTCTTTCCTACACTCCCCATCACACTGGACTGTTGACCCCAAATACTTAAACTCCTGCACCTTCTTGACCTCAGCCCCCTGTAACCTCACTGTTCCACTTCCCTCCCTCTCGTTCATACACATGTATTCTGTCTTACCACAACTGTCTTTCATTCCTCTTCTTTCCAGAGCAGACCTCCGCCTTTCCAGGTGTTCCTCCACCTGCTCCCTGCTCTCACTACAGATCACAATGTCATCCACAAACATCATTGTCCATGAGATTCCTGTCTGACCTCATCTTTCAACCTGTCCATCACCATCGCAAACAAGAAGGGACTCAAAGCCGATCCTTGATGTAGCCCCACCTCCACTTTGATGAGATCAGAATATCAGTAACTAAATGACCAAACTTTGATTTCCAGGTGTTGAGGAGGAGAGAAAATTCTGACACCCAACAAAGCCTCTGTATGCTAATGTAACCTCCCCTTCCCATTTACCTCTTAACAGCAGATACTTATCCTAATCAGACTGTCTCCACAGAGATCCTCCCCCTCTCCTCTTGACTTTACTCACAATTGGAATACACAATCTTTGACTTGGCACCCTGCCCTCAGACAAAGTTTGAGAAACTCAAACAAACCCAAGACATTTGGTCTTCTTATAGATTTCTTCCCAGGAGAACTCAGACACAAGAGCTACCTACTCCCTTTTATCCAACGTCTTTGCGCTGTGTTTTATCACAAGGGGCTGCTGTAGAATTGTGTACAATTGTACACACTGTGATGAGTCAATGCGAGTGGCTTAATTCATGTTTTCAGCCTGGGAGTTTTCATGCTGCTAACGTAGCCTATTCTAATTTAGCCTACCAATTTCTACCACCAGTGTGTTGGCACTGATGTATGATGGCACTGTTTAGCATCTAGTACCCCAACTAATGAAAACACAAGGCGTGTTATGGTGCGTTAACTACGACCCAAATTCGACAATGAACAGCAGTGGGTGCTCTCATGCTAACAAGGTAAACAAGAGAGTCTTTGTCTCGTGGGCGTATATGTCCTGATCGTCCCCTGCACGATTGGTCAACGCAGCTCTGTTAGGTAATTTCTTAGTTAGATAGATATTGATTAGAGATCTGTTGTATTAGAAGATGTTAGTGCAGCCAGGATGTCTTCCTCAGGCTGTTAAATGCAAGGTTAGTTAAAGCAGAGAAAGGCTGC
>NW_018128089.1:91833-115417 GCF_001952655.1 Monopterus albus | reverse complement strand
GGTGACGTCACGGTTCGACAGCCCAGAAATGATTAATATTGTATAGCAATGCTTGGTTCGGGGTCTTTTTGGTTTCCGGGCTGCTCGGGCAGCCTGGGGGTTGGAAGATCTCTGGACTTGAAGTGTTAATTCTTGCCTGTGACTTTTTGAATAAACCAGCACGGTTATATTTTTTATATACTCAAGTGGTCTGAGTCGTCCCTCGGAGTTCCTGGTTTGAAAGAACCAGACGAGGCTTTATAATGGAATAGAGCCTTCAGCTCCTTTGCCAGATGATGTCACCGCCAGGTACGGTGAAAGTTTAATGAGATCCAAGTTTTTCTCCACACAAAGTTGAACCATTTTGCCGGAGACCCCTGCTGTGGCAAGCGTAATCCCCCATACTAATGAATGGGGAGAGATGTGTTTTTTCCCCTCACACCTTTGAAACTCAGTCAGAACGTGGCCTTTATCTACAACAGGACACTCGGGAATGCAGAGGGAGACTCCCCATTTTCGTTACCACCATAAAAGACTCCTGTTCATTCTACTCTCGATCTTATACACCAGTGAAAATGCTACAGTTGGCTTGAAAATATATAATCTGTGATCTAAAGTGTATAAAGTGTTCTAAAATGTCTAAGCTTGGTTAAGACTTAGGAGAAAATGCTTTCAATCTTAAAACATACCACTAGCGATTGAAAGTGGGATATGACATCACTGGTGAAGCAGCCTTTACAAACAACAGTTGCTCACTGTGACAAATTCTAACTAAACATTGCTAAACATCAACATTTAGAAAATTAAGTATATTTTCATTTGTCTGTTTAATATACAACTGTGCTAATAACTGATTATTCTTGTGTTTATCCAAAATTGACCATTGTCCCCACAGAATATAATACTCTAATTCTAATGTTTAAACTATGTGACTTATCCTACATTCCAGCCATATAAATGTGTATTTGAGATATCTGCTATGGTGGGAAAGAAGTTAAGTTGTATAAATTAACTTAAACCAAGATTAATTTCTCATAAAATCGAAACCAACCATCGCAGACATTGGGCATGAACCTTTCCACAGCGTTTCTAAAAGAACCAATTAGGAACCAATGAGATGAAACAATTTTTAGCTGGATAATATTTATAGTTCAAGAAAGGCCACTGATAAAAGACAAGTCTTTGTTTTTAATCTTCAATAAATGTGTGATGTTTCCAAAGTCAACGAGTAATCATGTTAAATAATTGTGATCTCAATATTGACCAAAATAACTGTGATTATGATTTTTGCCACAACTGTGTAGCCCTAGCATAAAAGGACAATATCTGCCTTCAAGTTTGGGCATGGGAAGCTCCAGGTTCCAGTTTGTTAACTTCCCATGGTGGGGACTCTACATGAAGTTACAGACTGCCAACTCCATAGTGGGAAAATGTAGGTGACAGCTTGAATTCCTGCAGCAAAATGCATTACAACAAACAAAAAATATAGATCAAGGTTTATGAGAGCTGTTCCCTACCTGTCTTTTCTGTCCAATTCTGTGGGCTCTGGCCTGAGCCTGCAGATCATTCTGTGGGTTCCAATCTGAGTCAAAGATGACTACCGTGTCAGCTGATGCAAGATTGATACCCAAACCACCCGCACGTGTTGATAACAAAAAGCAGAAATCCTGGGTGCATAAAGGAAGGGTTATTATATGTAACAGTCCTGGTTTATTCAAATAAAGCAAAACTGCATTTGCTGTATCCAGAGAATACAGCGGCACTTACCTCTGAGCCTTCAGCATTAAAATGGTCCAATGCCTGCTTCCTCATCTCCCCTTTAATGGAGCCATCTAATCTCTGCACAAACATTTCATACAACATTTCAGATTTCTAAGTTAATAACAAACATGTAAAGAGCATTTGATTTTTTTCTGGTTAGCCTGAATAGTATTTCACGGGTGCATCTTTGTATATATGCAGTCTGATCGCCATGTGAAAACAGTGTGTGGTTACCTGAAAGAGGAACTGTCGGCACCTCAGGTATTCAGCCAGGATATCCAGCATTCGTACCATCTGGGAGAAGATAAGAACTCTGTGGCCTCGCTCCTTCAAACGCACCAGCAATTTATCCAACAGAACTAGCTTCCCACTACAACGGATCAGTTGCTGTAAAAGGAAAAGTGGAGTTTAACAGTTAGGGGTCGATTCTCACCAATATCATACCTGTGTTCTGCTAGAAGCAACTGAAACAGGTGGTGGTCTGTGAAGAACCAGGTCATACATAAAGTAATACTGTGTCACAAAAATGACGACGGGGGGAGGGGGGGGCATACTACTGTACATTTAGACTGATCATAATGATGAAATTAATTTCAACCATCTTGTAACTAAATAATTCAGTCTGGAGGGGGAAAAAAAAACCCATCCCAGTCAGACACAACCAACTGGGGATGTGTGAACAAGAGAGAGTAAGCAGCACTACTGGCCAAACATCTGAGCCCATATTCACAAACATGCTGAGACTGTAAGAGAGCTTTGGGCCTAAAATACTATAGTCCTAGCTTAAAGGTGATTTAGGAAACTGCTCAGAGCAACTGAGCGAGGAAGACACAAAAACCTCTCTCTCAGTGAGAAGGATGTGGTTGACCCCGTTTCTACGATTCTTGATCATGTGGAGGCGGTGCCAGCTGCTGAGAATTGGCACAACTCATGGTGTTGGTGTAGTGTTACCAGCTTGCAGCATGAAGCCTTTGGTCCTAGGCATTATTTTAACCCCTCATCAGGAAAACCAAGTGAGAGACTCCATTTTCAAATCTTGCTGCAGTGAAATCTCAAATAAAAAGTGGCTGCTGCTGAAAGTAACGACGCTCCCTTGGCGCAACAATTCAGCCAATCGTGTGTCAAACCTTCTTACTTTTAGCACACACCAGGTCCTTGTTTTGAATTTTAGGCTTATTCATTCATCATCTGGTACATTTACATTAAACATTGTAAATCATATCCCTGTAAAAATGGTGCTAAAATGATCTATGGTCCACAAAACCAGTACAGGATGCCTGCATGTGTGAACACATTGTAGACACCATTGACTACATACAGTTGAGTACAAACATTTGCTTGTATGTGTGCATCTCTTAACTTTAAAATGGCAAAAAGGGTAAAACTGATTTTTTTCCCCTCAACAACATAATACTTAATGCACCTTCAGCTAGTACAACTGTTCCTTCATCAACCGAATCAACACAAATGTTCAGGGAGCGTGTAAAAAAGTTGGAGTAAAATAATGAAAATCATCTCAGTCTAAAAGTTTGCATCTCCCTTAATGAAATGTTCTCCTATACTTTATGTCCTCCCGAACCTCCTCCAACCTCTTTGGGTACTGGTATCCCTATACACGTTGAAAAATTTTATATCCCTCTTTAGCTTTATGAAGGTCTACCAGTTTCAATTTGAGGTCTTCTGAAAACTGTTTTTTTGATGCCACTGTTTTTGTTGCTATCAGCAAACTGCTTGAGATCTACCCACTTGAAAATAAAGTGCAAAATCATATTTGATTTTACATATTAGAGTTAATTACCTAGAGGGTATGTCAAGGGGGATGCAAACTTTTACACAGAGGATTTTTATTATTTTACTATGCTTCTTCTTATACAAAACCTGGCCATTTGTGTTGCTTCTGTCGATGAAGGAACAGTTGTACTAGCTGAATGTGCATTAAATATTATGTTGATGAGAAAAGAAATTTTACTCTTTCTGGCATTTCAAAGTAAGGGGATGCAAACACAATGAACGCTGCATCACCACTTCCCCTCCACTATGCAAAAGAGAAGCCAAAATATCATTGATACAGCAGCTGCCATCTTGCTTTTTTGTGACCAGATTCTGTGCAGAGGTGACCAGAAGTGGAGAAACAGCATCAGGCTGCATATCACAGCTGTCAAATCAACCTAAATACACGCCTTTTTAAATAATCTAATAATTTAAGAACAAACGTAACTGAAAACTGACCTCTTATACACAAAACAGTGCATTAATACCAAAACTGAGAAATTGCCTCTGGGAAAAATTTATTTGATTTAGAGTATACTTTTGTAGCTTAACTCATGTTCCATTCACTAACATGGAGGCATTATTTATGACCTATACTGAAACCAGCTAACCAGGGGGTGACGAATTTGTGGTGGTTTCACTTCTGGGAGCTCTTAAGACTATCAGCCATATATACAGTTAATGGTCAGAACTAAAAAGAAATTGTGATGCCAATATGGCCAAAATACAAAATAAACAGACCTGTAAGGCTTCAGCTTTGTTGAGGAACTCGTTGTCCTCTGGAGGCTTGATAAGGTAACAGTGGTTACAACATTTCTTCAGCTCCATCATGATGTTCAGAAAACCTGACGTGCTACCTTTGGTACCTTTACTCAGAGCCTTGTAGTTCCTGGTCAGGATCCATCTGATCGCAAACGAGAAGATACACACAGTCGCATGACTATAACATTCTAAAAATCATGCTAAAAATATCTAGCAGCAAAATTAACTCATCTATAAATAGCCTCATCTACAAACAGGAGAAGAACAAACTGCCACATCCAAGGATTTTTTTAGTATGACTCAACATACCAGGAAAAACAAAACAAAAAAAGCCCAGGATCCTTATTCATTTCAATATTATCTGTGCTGGTGCAAATAGTAACACCTTGAACACGCTTCACATTTCATTCTCTCACTAGCGACATGTACTTTATTTTGCAAGAACACTATTGTTGGCCTGAACACATACCGAACATTCCCAGCCTAATAATCAGATAGGTCTTCATAATAAAAATGGTTAAATATCAGAAATTGCAACACAACTCTTACTTGTAATACTGTTTCTGAATAGCACTCATCTCCACTCGAAGGATCTGCTCCACTTTGGCAGGAAGAGATTTCTCCACATCCTTCTTGACTCTACGTAGCAGAAAAGGTTCCAACTCTTTATGCAGACTGGTGTAGCCTGAGTCCCTACCTTTACCATGCTCCTCCTCAAACAGCTCCCAAGAGTGAAACCTTAAACAACACAACAAGGAATAGCAGAGACACAGTCAACATGTGGTACAAGATAATAAGACAAAATCCTTCTATACCTCCTCATAATCAAAACTGGTTACAATCTGACACTTTGGTCAGTGATTCAAGTGTGTTACGCTAGTCGGGGCTAATGTAGCTTCGGGCCTTATGCACAGATGAAGAAAGGGCTACAAGGGTCAGAGGTTACATCTTTCCAACTACACACCCATATTTTTTTCAGTCTCAAACTTATGGTCATCAGTCCATAAGTCACTCACAGCTTTTGGTCAACTTTAAAGTCCAGTGCACACGTGAACGGTGTGCTCTGTTACACCTGTGACCACACCTGTCATTTGTATCGAGGAGTACTGAAGGTATTCATTACACTTCTACATCACTGCAGCAAGGAGAAAACCACTACTGTAAGCTGGCCTTTAAGGGTAACAAATGATATGGCCTACTTCTCAGGCATAATGAAGTGCAGCAGGGACCACAGCTCTTTCAGGGAGTTCTGCAGTGGTGTTCCTGTGATCAGAAGCCTGTGATTGGACTTGAAGTCAATCATGGTCTTGTAGAGTAGGGAATCATCGTTCTTCAGTCGGTGTGCCTCATCCACTCCAATGAAGGCCCAGTTAACACTGCCCAAAAATGACTACAGACACACATTTGTTACAGGCTTTACATGTGCTATCATGTTGCACATCTTCAGAAATTATATTTACCATTTAAAAAGTGTCAGAGTTTAAGTGACATCAGCAAGCTCATGATCCAAGATAAAATGAATTAGCTGCTGACCTTGTCTTTGAGAAGAATCTCATATGTTGTGAGGAGGATGTTAAATTTCAGTCTCTTGCTATGAACATGCATCCACTCATGTGTCCTGATCTATTAAATAAAAACAGAAGACAAAAAAACACATTTGTTAAAGCAACAAGAAAGAATTCAAAATCTAACTAGTGCTAGCTGGAGAATCTAGAAGCAGTCGCCTATGTTCCACCCAGCCCATTCTGAACACCAAACCAGATACAGAGACCCAATTATGAGCACAAGTCATCCAGTTAGCAGACACTACAGAGTGCAGAGCAGCTCTATATCCCGCTCCAATTTCATTCCAGTACCGCTCACACCACGAGCCTGAAGCATGCCCAAGTCTAACCCAGATTGCGTCTTGCACAGTCATCCAACACTTTTCAGTCAGAAGTCAGCCGTTGCGAGGTCAACAATGGAGTTCAGGGCCATGCATGTTTACTGTATATTTTTGTTTAAATTAGGCCCATTGATTTGATGAATTTTACATACGACTGTGTTATATTCCTTGTTTCATAGGCCTTATTGTAATTTGAAATAAACCATTTCTATTTGAGGAAAAAGCAGTCGTCATCACGAAATATGAAGCATATAAATAGGTTTTTAAAAAGTAGTTTTCTAAGATGTGACCTGGTGTACAGCCATTGCTCTTACTGTGTGTAACAGGATTGTTTGAACCACCCATACCATGTTCCTGCTGTTGATGTCTCCCAGGTAGACCACAACATTCATCTGAGGGGCCCAGAGCTGGATTTCTCTCTGCCAAGAGGTTAGTGTAGAAAGAGGCACAACCAACAAGAAGGGCCCATACAGCTGGTGCTCATTAAAAAGGTAGTTGAGGAAGCTGATGGTCTGAATGGTCTTCCCTAAACCCATCTCATCAGCAAGAATGCAGCTGTTGCCTCTATGAACGAAGAGCAGGAAAGCAACAGTAAAACAAAGTTGCCGTCAAATGTTTTAAAACCAAAAGTCAAATGATATGGTTTGTGTGACATTTGCATGAAAAATTTACCAATGGTGTATACTGTATAATTGTGTTCTTTTTAACTTTTGTGTGAAGCACTTTGTGTCTACTGACTTTGAAAGGTGCTATATAAATAAACTTTACTTGCTTAATATTTAGTGGAATCTGGCTGTGAAATGTTTCCTGCTTCACTGACCACATAACCCCAAAGACTAATATTTCCATCCTGTGGTTAAGCCATGTTCACACCAGCATTTGCTCAGACATAGTGGAGGGCCATCATGCAGGGACAACACAGACAATGCAACACTGCTTTGTGTCTTGACGATAGATGCTATCCAGTGAAGCAGTATGTTAGCCAATCATATACATCCAAGTGCACATTGCTAGGAGATTACTTAGTTATATGAATGCTATATGTGGACAGGTACATTAGAAAAAAGGATGGCAACCTCCTGACAGCAAGAGGAGCTTGTTTGCTTGCTGCATTTGGCTGAACAACGTAACAAAAAAAAAAAATCTAATAAAAGAAAATTGTGTGTGCGGCCACTTAAGAATAGGACAATATAGGAAATAATTTGGCTCACAAAACTAGGGCCCAGTTTACTTTTCTGGCACATATGCAATTGGCACTTTTATAGTGTAGATGTCTACATATGAAGACATACATATTGTAAGCAGAAACCATGAAATGGCATTTAATAGGATGGGCAATATTTGTGAATGACAATTACTGTTTCAGATTTTTCTCTATTTTATATTTGCAAAATAAAAGTAGCAGTACATTAAACTTGAAAAGCAATTGTTTTTAATGTCCGTTTGCGGCAGAGGTTGTATTCATTTCTTTCAGCAGAAAAATAAAATGTGTAATATATCCAGGGGTGCCCAAATGTGTACATAAAACAGTAGAGCTTTGTGGAAATCTAGAGAAACTGATTATGTCCCCATCATCATTACAGTATGGATTTTCAGACAAGGCAAGCTGAGAACTTAAGTATTGCTCGAGTCATACTTGCACCAGGAGTGGGCCATCCAATTCAAACTGTCCAGTTGGTAGTCTCGGAGCTCCAGTCCATCCCCACCTATGTAAGTTGGCTGCTTCTTCATGGGCACAAACCTGGGTCTCTGTTTTAGCACCTACAGGAAAGAACAGCAGTCAGTAATGCCAACATTTAGATAAGAACTCATTTTTATTTTAGATGGTAAATAGCAGAACTGGGGGTATTCTTTGTTGCTAAACAGATCCAATATCAAACTAGACAGCTCTTAAGAGTGCCTTGGAACATGAACTCTTTTCTCTTCCCATCATTCTGGTATAGGTTCATCTGGATTTAATCTGCCTAAAGATTCTTACATACTGCTGGGAAGCAGTATGTAAAATACTTGGTTTTGATGCTCATCAGAATCAGTTAGCTTAAGCTTTATTAACAGCTCAGTGGGTGAAAGGACAGAAATCAGTTGTTTGACAAAAATTGTTTTTAATTCAAAAATTCTTATGAATCGAATGACACCAAGAATCGTTTGTTTACCAAAGACTCCCACCTCTTGGCATTAAGTTACCTTGCAGTCTCTGAATGGAATGGTCTTGGATTGGTTTCTGCTCATGTAGTCACTGATGCATTTCTGGAACTTTTTTGCAATCAGAGCACCATCCTCCCAGCTACACTCGGAGTATGGTAAACCCTGCCACTTGCACAGATAGTCTGGGTAACCGGCAGCTGACTTCTGGTTTGAATGTCCTGCTCAATAAAAATCAGAAACCCATCAAGTTACACAAACTCTGGGGGATTAAATATAATGATTTCAGAAAGCATTCAGACCCCTTCACTTACTGCACTTTTGTCATTTTAAACTGATAAAACAGCCCATCTGTCTAAACTTAACTTAATTCCATCTAGCCACTCAACCATAACAGCCAAACTGATGGAGTCAGGCTGAGATAACTGTCCTTGTTGCAGGTTGCTGTGGAAAACCTCTGAAAAAAGCGTGAGTGTTGGTTTCACAGTCACCTCTATGCACAAAATCATTCTGGCCCATTTATTCAGTTTGGCTGGACAGTCAACTCCAGGAAGAATCGTGATGGCTCCAAACCTCTTCTATTTCACAATTACTGAAGCCACTGTGTTCCTGTCATCCTCTCCTAAGGCTTGAAAAGTGGTAGAATGTCCTTGTTCTGATCTATACCTGGGCACTAAATTTTATCCCAGAGGGTTACTTGGGCTTCACCATTGGTCTTTGTCCTTACATACAGTGTGAATTGTAGGACCTTGTATACACAGGTGTTTGCATTTCAGAATTGTGTCCAATTAATTCCGTTTGCCACAAGTGGACACCTGACCACAATCTGATGTGCAACAGCAAAGGGTCTGAGTACTTCTTTAAAGGAGAGTTTTCAGTTCTTCGTTTAAGAAATTTACAAAATTTTTTTTTAGAAAAACATGTTTTAATTTCGACATTGTGAGGTAAACTATTTAAAATTAAGCATCTACAACAATAAAGTGTAGGAAAAAAATGAAGTCTAAATACTGTGTGCAAATTGCTTCACCACCAAATGCCAAGAGATCACAGAAAGCTTACCTATGATCCGCTCTACTAGCTGGTATTGAGTGTGCAAGTCATTCATCAATTCGTCCTGGCAATTGAAATACTCTATATCCTCTGGTGAAGCTGCCTTTAACCTGTAGAAAGGGGAAATAGCATTAGAAAGTCGGCCATAACCTACTCAGTTTAAAAACGGAATTGTTTTGTAACCTCATTTAAGGCAATATTTCAGAGGGCACTAAAGAGAATTTTAAATTTCACAAATCCTGTCAATAAATGTGCTTGTGATGAGAAGAGGATTGCTTTGAACCTCTGTATAGACTAAAATAAATTAGATAGCCTTTATTTTTTTGTTACTTAGGGGCAAATGTGATTAAAATTTTAGCCAATGAAGATGGTCATCAGTCAGTCACAATGTGTGTAGATGAGGGCTACACGGTGCTACACGGTGTCTTTAGCATGACAGTTATGCTTAGATGCTTATGCTTCCAATTATGTATAATACAGGTTGCAATGGATGACACTGGTTTTCATGTAGACTCATGTAGACATCAAGTCGTCCACCAGTCACTAGCATCGCTGCTGTGGTAATGTACGCTCATGAATTATGAGCTCCTAACTGAAACAACTTGTGGATTTATATTCATAGTGATCAAAATGTAAATATTCTTTTGCTAGAATTGCTGACTAAACCTTTAATACATCCATGTATTGGAGTGGCACCACTGAAATGCGCCCCCCCGCTAACGCCCGCTTGGTGTGTACGATTGTGATAAAAGGTTATTATAAAGCCTCTCACCATTTCTTTTTTTCCTGTTCCTTCTTCTTAAAATTGTCCAGTTTCTTCATGCCTTTGACGTTTTGTAACTTAAGTGTCTCCTCTGTCTCCCAAGTGTTGTGGATATGGGCCCAGTTTTTCCACTTTATCAAATACTGGATCTCACCAGCCTCTTTGTTGGGGCTGAAGTTGGCATTAGGGTCCCCATCTGCTTCTACAGCATATACAGTGGTGGCACTTCCAGTTGCTGTTAGGAATTCAAAAAAAAATAAACAAATAAATGGAAATACTGTAACCCATTTCTTTATACACCATAGAATGAGGCTATTTGTTTCTGGGTAGTCAACGAAAACCCATAAAAATTTAAATATGCTGCACAATTCCACTCGAGTGTAATTTATTTAAATACTTTGTATGTGCACACTCAAAACACAGAATTTATTGATGGTCAACAGAAACTTCAAGCTGTTTTGATCACATAGGTGTTCTAAGCAATCTCCCTTGTTTCTCAAAAGTTCTCCTAAAAAAAAAAAAAAAATCTAAATCAAGCCCCTACAGTGCAAGCATTTCACTCAAATCAGTATGTACAAATGTGAACAATTAATTGGGTGCACTGGTACAATTGACTGAGTTCTCTGGTTTCTCAGTTTGTAAGGACCTGGGGCTTTTTATCAGTACTTGAAGAGACCAGTGAATTAGAATAGTGGATTGGGAAATATGGTTTTGGTGTTTTGGAGCAGCTTCTCCTCTCTGTGTGTGGAAGAGCAGCTGAGACACTGCAATGAAGAGAGGGAGCCCAGGTGAAGTGAAAAATTAATCAAGGTGTTAACACCTATGCTCATTATTTGACGTACAACAAAACCTCCTTGAGGAAAAAGCCAACACCAACTACTTATCAAAACACCTGCTATACAAACATGAACTTGTAGAGAAGCAATCATTTCAGCATACACTGCCGGCTAATAAGTAACTGTTTAGATATGTGGAACAGAACAGCATGTCTATAGCTCCAGTTAAATTAAAGCAGTGGATTACATCTTCAATCTTAGCACTGTATCCTTTACCTCTCCTCCTTCCTATCCTGCTGTCCATCACTTTCTCCAGTGTTTCAAACTCATCCTCCTCAGTCTGTGGGACATCTTCACCAAGAACTTCCACCAGATCATCTGAGTCTGTCTTCAGCTCCTCATCTTCCTTGTAGCTGATGTTGACTGTGGCCTGCCGCCGTGGCCCTGTACATGCCACTTTTTTGTAGTTATCATCCTCGTCCTCAGAGGATGAACACTTCTGGCTTTTCTTCCTCTGGGTGCTACTTTTCTTCCCATTCCGGAAATTCATCCTGAGACACAACGAAAGGTGAACAAATAATGCAGGTGCCAAGTTAAACTCAGATCTCTCTGTGTATTCTTTTAAAAGCTCATAAGTACCTAAATGGCTGAGGTGAGTGACCACAACAAAGGGAAATGGTCAGGGGACAGCTCTGTATACCAAGGCAGTTGCTAAGAGGCAAATGTCCACTTACTTGGTTGGAGGTTTTCTGCTTTTGATTTTGTGACCAGGCTCATAGTCTGATGCGGTTTCATCACTGTTGTCTTCTGCTGTTGAGTTTGATCCAGAACTACTCCCCGATCCAGAGTCAGACAAGCCCGAATTTCTTCTCCTTTTGGAGCCACTTGACGAGTCAGATTCATCACTACTTGATGTGTCCTGGAAAAGATCATGATCAAAAATATGATTGATAATTCATCAATCAATTGTGCACCTCCAATTACAGATGTCATATTTAAGTGCTAACAACATCTACAGATGATGCCGATTAGTTTCCAGTTAAACAGCAGAGAAAATAAATTGGGGATCAGATCAGTTTGGAACAAACCTCATCTGATCCAGTATTTGAGGAGTTTTCTTTATGCTGCTGTTGCTGCTGCTGCTGCTGCTGAAGCTGCTGTTTCCTGAGCATAGCAGATCTTTGCACTGCCAAGATACTTGGGTTGGACTTCCAGAACTGCAGTCAATGAGTAAAGTGGAAAGTTAGCCAAAATATGTGAACAGGTTAAGAAGCTTTTACATGACAAGAGCTGACTACCGTGTTCTGTGTTAAACAACCCACCAAAATAAACCCTGTGCACCACTGACAATGCTCAAAATTCTGCCTACATGTTTTCAGCAGTGGTGCAGCACAACTACAAAAATTACCAAAATTAGAAGTGCAGGATGATTTTAATTTTATATTAGCAATATGAATCTGCAAAGTAACTAGTTACTTGCAATAAATCTAGTGGAGTAAAAACTTGTGGAAGTATAAAGTAGAAGAAAATGAATTAACATTTAAATGTACACAACAAATAAAGAGATCATTTTATGCAAGAATTTATGATGCCAACATAAGACACCTTTGATCATCTAGGGACAGAGACGGGTTAGAGAAGACAGTGGCCATGAAGCAGTACCTCACACTGTTACTTCTGTAAACAGTATATTTGTTAGCAAACTACTTAACAATACAGTTAGGAACATGTTGCCTTACGTGCCGTTTCTAGTGCTGCACCTAAATTTTGTGCTGATGCTCCTAAAATCTTCAGTAAAGAGCACCAGTGCTACTATTGGAAAAAGTCAGTCCTGAATGCATCCTGTTAATGCACACTGACAATAAATCCACCATCCATTTGTGATACACTGGACTTAATCATTCATGCCAACAGTGAAGGTTACAGAGTTCAACTGTTAAACACCACAGAAGCTGCTTTTGTGGGCAGGGCTCCAGACTGCAAGTGATCAGTCGCAACCAAATTTATCCAGGTCACACTGGGTGTGACTACAAAACAAACAGAATATGGATGAACAGCTGCTCTGGCTGCAGAAATGGAGGACAGACATAACAATCTCCAAGATACTGTCACTGCAACATTTATCTGACTTTTCAATTTATCAGCCTCCACAGCCAGGCCTTGGTAATGTACACTATGAGGTTTTGCATTGTCTTGTTGAAATATTCATGGGCATCCCCAGAAAAGATGTCATCTTGAAGGCAGCACATGTTGCTCCAACATCTCACTGGATGTTTCAGCATTAATGGAGCCATCACAGAGGTGTAAGTGACATTTGCCAAGGGCACTGACACAACTTCAGACCCCGTCATCAACCATGACAGACCCTGGCTTTTGGACTTGTTGCTGGTAACAGTCTGGATGGTCCTTTTCCTCTTTGGTCCGGAGCACATGGCGTCTATTCCTTGCAAAAACACCTGAAATACTGATTGGTCTGACCACAGTACAGGTTTCCACTGTGTGATGGTCAATTCCAGATGCCTCTGAGTCCAGAGCAGTTGACTTCTGGACACTGTTGACATAGGGCTTCCTTTTGGCACAGTACAGTTTTAAGCAGCATTTATGGATGTAACTACGTATTGTGATGTCTGACACAGCTGTGCCAAATTAATCCTTACCCCGTATGGGTATATTGTTTATAGAAGGGTGACAATTCTCGATGCAGCGCTGTCTGAAGGATCAGAGAGCAGTCATCCAGCTTAGGCTTGTGCCCTTTACACACTGAAATCCCTCCAATTTTCTTAAATCTTTTAATCATGTTCTGCACTGTAGAAGGTGACATATCCAAATCCTTCCCATCTTTCTGTGAGGAACATTGTTTTTAAACATTTCAATAATTATCTCTCGCATATGTTGGCAAACTGACGGTCCTCAACCCGTCTTTTCTCCTAAAGGGCTCAGCCTTTCCTGGATGCCACTTTTGTACCTTATCAAGATGCAGTTATCTGTTGACATTACCTGTTTCAAATGGAATCATCATTTTCATTGTTTTACCTCATTACTGGCCCTGAAATGCAGCCGACCCAAACTTGTTTAAAATGTGTTGCAGGCATTAGAATTGAAGTGAGTGTTTATTTTGAACAAAGAATAAAAATTATCACAACAAATAATTTGCTGTCGTATTGTTTTCAATGTAATACAGGATAATATAGGATCCTGTAATACAGGACGCTAACATTATGAACATTGCCAAGTGCTTGCTCAAGGGGGATCTGTTGGGTTTTCCTAGGTTCAGATGACCACTCAGCCCACTCACTCTGCAGGTTCTATGTGAAGTCTGCAGAGGAGGGCAGAGTGTATGTGCCAGAAACCTGCAGGGATGCCGCACAGATTGTTTAGAATCTGTAGTATTTAAAAATACATTTTAATGGCAGTTTAAATCGCAGGCTGTCCAATTCGAAAACTGCATTTTGTAAAATTGCAGTTTTGATTAGAAAACGATTAATCAGTCAGCCCTAAGTTGAGTAACCAATACAAACCAATCTTTGATCATTTCTTTACCTCAGCTCCATCAATGTTTGACTTAATTGGTGGTTCCACCTTCTTCTTGGATTTCTCCGTGTCAGAATCTGACTGGCTGCCAGAGTCTGAGCCACTTCCTGAGTCGCTGCTTCCTGACTGGCTGCTGCTGCTGCTGCTGCTGGAGGAGCTGGAACTCGAGTCTGAGCCAGACCCTGAAGCTGAGCCCGATCCGGATTCATCATCAGAATTACTGCAGCATAATAAGAGAAAATTATGAAGTACACATTTGTGCATTAGTAATTATTAGATAAATCATTCAAAAATCAAATAGGTTTAACACAACAGACTCATCAAAAACATTTTATTGCAGCGCATATATAACACCATGTACAGAAAACAAAATGCTGGCAATCAGACACTTTAGTTCTGCATAACTTGGCTTGTTACCAGTGACAGCACTGATATCAAAAATATAGCCCTATCATTAATTTTTATTCAGTGAGACAACTGCATTAATGTAGCTGAAAAAAAAAGCTCAACTTTGCACAACTTTTACCAGCATGCAATATCAACATTGACCACCACATATTGATTTAAAATAGGTTAAATCTTATTTTAGTGCATTTCCATGCATAGCACATGTATTCACTCAGCCCCTCTGTGCCCCGCTCTATTTCTCTATGGTTTCAACCAATGCTGCTGATGCAGCAAAAGAAGGTCAGGAAAAGAAAGCTGAAGAGAGAGATGTAGGAGGAGGGCAGCAGCAGGTTTCCACATTAGGGCCCAGAGTGCTTGTGGCCACAAAAATTTACTGCGTGGCCACCATACATCCTGAACAGGTGGCCTGCTGTGGCCACCAAGCTTTATCGAATCTCTTATATTACAAAAAATATATTGATTTAGCCCATGTATTTTGACAAAGAAGGCTACAGCTGAAAGTTTGCATTATAATTTTCAAATGTTTTTTGTAATATTTCTATTACAGACATCACTCAGGCACAATGCTGGGAACAGAACACTGAGTATGAAGCAGAGGCATGGGGGATGCAAAAACAAGTCTGTGAACTAAGAGAGAGATTATATGTAGTCTATGTTTATAATTACCTTGCGTTTTCAGTATAAATAATCATATTACCATTCTGTAAATGTTTTTTCATTTATTGAAGCATCACAGTTAAGGAAGGCTATGTTGTGTTAAATTGCCTTTTCTGTACAGTTTTTACATGTTTACATTTGGGCCACCACATTTAGAGGCTTGGTGGCCTGTGGGGCCAGTCCTTAAAATATTAGCAGCTATCCCCCTGTAATGTGCAAAAATAATGTACATATATTCAGGTATTATTTTCAGTAAGACAATATCATCTGAGATGGCACATTAATAAAATCAACAGATTTTAATCAGCACCAAAACACTACTTTGATGTTCTAAGATGAAAAGCTGATTTACCTAGATTCTCCACTGCTGTTGCTTACACTTTCGTCCTCACTGCGTCCAGCCATGTTGAAGTCCAATATGCAGACTTCACCTTGGCAACCTGTAGTATTATGTTCGACGTGGTTAACCTGTGAGAGAAGATGCACATGAACAACAATCATAATACTGCCTGAAAAATACCCAGACTGTGCCTTCATCAAAACTGTATAATTTCAATAACACTATGCTTTCCCAGCATTGTGCACAAAGAGGGTTTAAATAAGGTAATACGGTTGTGCTACCTAAAATTCAGCACAAGGAAAAATAACACCATACAAACAAATTTCATGCTAAAACTAAACGCATTAGAGGCTCGCAATACCACAACAGACAACGTAAATCCTCTCATCAAGTTCAACCAATTAACTGCTCAAGTCGAACTGTCTATGTCTTTTTGTAAGCCCTTTAAAAAGTCAACATTTCTATGATATTCTATGCTTGAGGCTTTAACGTTAGTTCTTTGAAAGGCTAGCCCTAAATATGCTTTTAATGAACATCTCACATCAGAAGATACGATCCTGTGTGAACGGCTATAGCTGAAGTAACGTTAGTTAACTTGGCTGCGTTTGTCCCTTCGCCGACAAGGCCTAACTTATCAGGCCTCGCAGCAGCGTGTTTTCGCATTTAACGTTACACAAAACTTCGTAGGCTTTCTGAACACTAAAACAACCACACTGACTTGGTCAAGGCTAACAAAACGCGTTATACCAACCTTTCTTTCATCAATTCGGGTGTCATGTAGTCTTCCCGTGGCTACTCTTTAGCTTGTAGCTAACTGGCTAATACCGGCTAATGACGCCAAAGTATGCATCTCGACCAACGCGCCAGACAGTATTGTATTAACAAATTGAAACTGACAACAAAATCCCACAACAATTGGTATTATCGTATTAGCGTTATCACCAGCGTTTAAATAGTGCTAGCCACTTCGTTGCTACAGAATACTGAACGGGTCCTGCGTAACGAACTGCAGTTTTAACTCGTATGTGTTATGCTAGCATTATGATTTTCACAACTGTAAAATCATAACCGTTGTAACCATAACCCTCTATGTAATCATAACCCTCTATGATTATACAACATGTGCCGCAACCATGTGCGTGCCATTTTGTTGATTTACATTACATCTACGTGGATTCAGTAAACATGAATTGAAAAAGATAATATTCAAGCCTGCACTTAGGCTGTCAATAAAAGTAATGTTAGCGTTAGCAAACATTATGAAGCACGAGGCTAGCACGGAAGCTAACAAAATGACAAAACTTTGGGCTACTTCATTTTCGCAGGGAACCGCTGGACTGTTCACTGTCTGGTACTAGTCGATGAATGTCGTTTAACGGACAACTGTTAACTATGAAAACGTCTGTCCAAGTAACGTTAGAAGAGCACAGCGAACAGTTAAATTTGTTTAGTATTAATTATTAAACCCACAAACCCAACTTAGCTAACCTAACTTCACTCTCTTCCATCTTGTTTTCTTTCGCCGTTCACTTCTCGCGGTTTTTTCCAAATCAACATGCAATGTTAATCTACTTTTTCGCTGAACTAGGGGATAAGTACTCCTCGCTGTTACCTGGTGTTGTTTCCCGGGAAACTCGAGAGAAATTGTTATCTGAATCCGCCTTTCCACTTCAGAGGTCCTTTCTTCTTTTATTAAACAAGTAAGCTAGCAGCTACTGATAGCTAGCATTAAAGCTAGCTTACGCTAGCTTAACGTTAGCGATCTCCCACTTAGGGAGAGAAGCCCCGAACGACTCACTGTGGTTACAGTGGTGCAGTGTTGTTTCTCACTCTCTCCAAATATCCAGTAAGCCCCCTTTTCCGTTTTAGATGTAAGCAAAGTCTAGTGTTCGATGGTCAACTGCGATGATAGAAAGCTAGCATTTCAATCCAGGGTCTTCCGCCAACCGGCCTCCGCCATAATGCCGTAGGATTCACTTCACTAGAAAACCCCGGGCAGTGACGTAACGACCCGACTCCTCACTATATACTGTAAAAGCCGCAAATATTTGGAAGCAGGTATTTCCACACAAGAACTGCTTAATACTAGCCTATTAGAACAAATGGAACTGCTTTCACGTTGATCACCCCATCAACCCCAACGACGGAGCTGTGAAATATGAAAATCCTCTTAGATGTAAAAATTAACATAATTTTCTGATATAGAATTAAACATTTTTCCATTATGTATTTCCATCCACTGATTGGTGGCTTTTCTGTTGAAAATAAAATTATTAAGATAAAATAAAATTATAGGCAGTAGACTGTCATGGTGTAAAATTACAAAAGTTTGTTTTCCTTGATCTATGACCTCAGTATTTCTAAAATTCTTGCTCTTGCCTGAGCTGTGATGTTCACTAGCCTACAGGCTTATCTTTGCAGCGTGTTTGGGTGGTGACCATGAATAATAGCAAGCTTTTAGCTTTATCCCTCTGATGATGCTATTTTCTGTATAGCCTGTAGGAATGTTTCCTACACACAGATAAGGTATTGATCTCGTTTTGCAAAACCAAATGCATGAACTATTGATAAGCAGGGTGGCATGGTTAGCACTGTCACCACACACCAAGAAAGAACCTCAGAGGCAGCCAGGGCCTTTCTGTGTGGATTTTCCTCCATGGGTTTTCGCCTCCCACAGCCCCAGCATGTCAGGGAAAACCAGCAGCAGCTGCGTCTACATACTGTACGTATACATGAATGATAGCTGATGCATACAGCTTAGAGCTGAGGTGGCCCTTCCCAGTCCTCTAGGGCTGCCGCCCTACCCACTCCTGATTACCTGGATCATTTGTGTTCAGTTGATCAGAAGCTGGAAAATACCAATTCACTTTGTCTTTCCTCACTCCACCGTCATCTAAGATGGTATCTTCCAGCTTACAGCCACCCTAACAAAGGAAACTCATTTTGGCAGCTTGTATTCTCAATCTTATTTTTTCAGTCACTACCCACAGTTTGTAACCATAGGTGAAGGTTGGAGCATAGACTGACTGGTAAATTGAAAGCTTTGCCTTTCGGCTCAGCTCCTTCTTCACCACAATGGTCCAGTACACCATCTGCATTACTGCTGATGGCAGCATCAGCCACCTGTCAATCTCATGCTCTATTGAGACTTTAAACACTGTAAACTTGAAATGGTATTCCCTGTTTCAAAAAGTATGTCAAATGCTTCACCCATGACAATAAAATATTAGACAAGTGCTATGGTAACATTAAACTTGCCTACACTGTTAGGGCAAGAGCCCCTCTCAGACCACAGTACACTTTATCTAATTCCCATATAAGGTGAATCCCAGTTCACCTAATCGCATCCAGATTTCCCTCACTTGTGTGCTTTCTTCGCGTCTCAGTTTTGCCCATGTAAGATGCAAGGGGAAACTGCAAGAAGAGAGGAACTGAGGAAACACATTTTAACTGACTTGAAACATCCTTTCCTCAAGCCCTCATGTGAATCATCCAATCACAAACTGATGTTCAAACAAAGGGTGTGTCAGTTTGTAACAGACTTTTATGAAGAATACACTCATGTATCCTCAGTTTTAGCTCCTCCAAGCAGCCTCCTCTGTCTTCAAAGCAGAAATAAGAGCTCTGGGACATCCTTCCTCATGGCAGACCTGAATGACTTCTGTATCAAGTCAGGATCGAGGACAGAGGAGCGATAAAATAAGGGAATTCAGATTAACCTATTAAGTACATCTCATGGATCTTATAAGCACCGTCATTTCCTTCACTTGCATCTTCTCCTTGTGTCTTACTCCCACCCACTTAAGATGCAAGAAAAATATGCGAGCAAAACATGAGAAGAAAGGACTCGACGAAATGTCATTAACGACATGAGATGTCCTTTCCTCAAATGTTTCATCTGAATTGTCCAATCATCAACTGATTTCTGATAAAGGGGTATGTCAGATCACAAAAAAACAGAAAATGTACTTACTGCTAAGTGGCTTGCGAATATTACACCAATGATCAACAAATCTTGTGATTATACTGTATTTTTTATTAACTTCATTCTGAAAAGTGACTAGTAACCAAAGTTAACAAATAAATGTAGTTAGTACAAAGTACAATTTTTTATGAAACAAGGTGAAGTTGGAGTATGAAGTGGCAGAACATGAAAATACTCAAGTAAAGTACAGATGTCTCAAAATTGTACTTAAGTACAGTACTTGAGTAAATATACTTAGTTACTTTCCATCTGCAGTGCCAAAAACCTGTTGGTGAAACTGGTTCAGGTATGTACTTGTGATGAATCTCAGATTGCTTGACTTCTTTTATAAAATTGTATTAGTTCTCTGATTAATCGGTCAGTGGCCTTGTCCATTTTAGCAAACATAGATCATTCTCTGTTTTACAGAAACTGAAACTTCAGTCCACTGGGTACCTGCATGAAAAATGATAATGCCATATAACATTTAGGAACTAAAATAGAGTAAAGTAGAATAAAAATAGAATAGAATAGGATAAGAACTGGATTAATGTAATTAGGATAAATCAAAACGGTACAGCCAATAAGCTGTGACTCAAAACTAACTAATTAGCAATAATTCTGGCAAATATGAAGGGATTCTTTGCAGCTCCAAAGGTGATCAGTCCTCATTATACAACTCATTTTTCTTCTGAGATGCCTTTCTAAGTAGCAAGAACTTTAATTGAAATTGGTGTGGACTTCCTGCTTCTGCAGAGATGGGGGATTGGTTGACACATGAAGAAGTTCATCACTAATACCAGCATTTACTCTCAAAGCTACATCATTTGTAAATGCCTTTATAGCATGTGATACTATAGGTGTAGTGGCCAAAGTTTACAAATAAATTAAAAAAAAAGAAGAAGAACTTGAGCTGCTAAGTCTGACAGAGTGGACCTTGAACTAGTTTCAGGCATCTGTGCTCAACGTGCTGAACTAAAGCCCCACACATTAACCTTGTCCAAGAACATGAGTTATGTAATAAAAAAATTCATTCACCGTAGCAGCACATCTAAAAGCAAATATTTAATATACACATAATATATATGTTTCAGTTAAATACATTGGCCTTATTGTGTCGAAAAGTGTTCCCCCGTGGAGATGTGTTCCCCCTTTTCTCGATGGGGAAACAAATTTCGACATAACACCGGTGAAAAAAGTGACGATGAATTATTCTGTTGGCTTGCGAGACTTCCGGTTTTAGCAGGG
This sequence comes from Monopterus albus, assembly GCF_001952655.1. Taxonomy (NCBI): domain Eukaryota; kingdom Metazoa; phylum Chordata; class Actinopteri; order Synbranchiformes; family Synbranchidae; genus Monopterus; species Monopterus albus. Next base: position 94,381 of record NW_018128089.1, on the reverse strand, counting down.
GGAAACATCTTTATGGGGAAACATATTTCGAAGACCAGCTCATCTCGACTGTAGGGAGGTATGCGCCAAGCGAGCGACGTTCTCTCACGTGACCGGAAGACGTGTTTGCATCCGAGATCCAGGTTTTCCTTAATATATCCCATAGTCCGAAATATCCAGGCTTTGGACCAATAGGAAATGATTCAGGAATCCAGGAGCCAAGGAACGGAAGCACATCTCTGCCATAATAAACATTTAAAAGTAGTGATAATATGGTGACACCGATGGGCCAGTCCTGTTCATACCACTTAATCAGAATATCACATAAATGATGTCCAGACACTAGGCAATCTTACAACATAATAAAAGAAAATGGGGTGACCGAGGGTGACTGTCCGGAATAAAGAGACTGCACTCCAGAGGGTGAGTTTTACATCGCCAATGTCGATTCATGTAACACTATTCTGACAGTTTAATTTAGAGGGCATGCGACAGTTAAAATTTAGGCTATTTGTAGTAATTAATCAGCAGAGATTGGGAGTTTTCCAGCGTGTCAAAGAGACGACTTAAACTGACTGCTGATGTCCCATGAGAGAAATGACACTTTCGTAAGCAATGCAGAGGCGAGACAAACCAGAGGGCTGCGTCCCAGGGCGTTGCTAGGAATAAAGCTCTACTGGGGCACAGGCACCCCAATATTCAATTCACACATTTCTTTCTTGAATGTCTGCTGCATAAATGAAATGTGCTATACATTGTGCTATGAGAACTTCCATTTCTTAGCCCATTGTCCCCGTGACATACTGCTGCTACTGAAACTGAAACATCTAAAGGTAAACATGTAGAGATATTCATCTTTCTGAAAGTATTTATTTCAGCATACATTCAAAACATTCTTGACATGTTCTTATGGCATTAAAGTCTAAACCTGTATTACAGATTTCTTTGCATTCATCTGCATTTTACAATAACTACTGTTTGATTTGTCGAATTTAAGCATTCACAACAAATTGATCCATAAACAAATAATTAATTTAAAGAAAAACGCAATCATTATTTTTTTGTAACTCATAAGGCCACATAACATATCAATGCTCCAATTATTTCAAATTGTGCAAAGGATGGCTGGAGCTCCCACATTTGTCTCCCTGCACAGTCAGCTTCCTCCACACTTTCCCTTCCTGCCTTACAGTAGGTTTACCAGTTCACTAAAAATGCATAAAACAAACAATATTTGGACTGTGTGACAAGAGCATCAAATATGTTATAGGCTATTCATTAAATGTACAATCAATAGTCCAATGTTAATAAAGACTGCTACATGTGATATATTATGTATTGTATTTGTCAGTTAGTTTATTTCATGTAGTACACTGATAACGTTTTAGTCCAATTGATCATATGCATTGATGTACAGAGCACCTGGTTACGTACTAGCTAACTAAACTAACGTTACCTTGTTCACCAACTACAGCAGGTCTTACCTCTGTCGCCCTCATCTCTATGAGCTTCTTCCCTGTCTCAGCCTCCTCTAAATAATTTTTTCATGTCCATCTACAGGAGTCAGTCATTTTTGACTCAGATTAGATCACCAATATTATTAAAAAACTTACACTATTATTCCCTCTCTCATACCTCAGTCCATTCTAAAGAGGGGGTTTTAAATCATCTCTAAAGGCTTTTGGCCACTGTATAGCCACACTAATCCAGATTTTTCCAAATATTGATTCTAACAATATACAGTATGTAGGAACTCATTAGAAGAAACCAGTGGTACAGGTTATACAGTATGTTCTTAAATGCAGAGCCTTTCTGCTGTGAAGTACTGTATATTTAAATAGTTTTGATTGAAATAGTTTTGTTTTTTATGTGGAATATATCTTGAAAAAATATAACATTAACACTAAGTACAGAGACTTTTTATTTATTTCTACAAGGCTAAAATGTGATATTGAGCTATTCTGCCCATGTTAAAGTAAAATGGGAAACCTTTTTGATTTTTATACCAGTTGCAATTAACATCAATTAGTTTTTTCCCAGACAGATTTACGTGTTTTTCTGTTGATTGTGATAGCTGTGTTGTTCCACAAGGTGGAGCCATAGGGGCTAAAATTATTGGTAAATGTAATATTCTAGCCCTGAAGTTTTTGTTTCTGATAATTCAGCTGGAAGCTTTTTGAATATCAAAATGATATTTTAACAAAAAATCCTTTCCTCTGATTTTTGCTGAAAGTATAACAAGGATTTACTGAGAGCTGTGCAAGTAGAGGGATTCAGAGGTCGTCAAAGTAATCCAGTTTCACATGCTGGTTTTAGCTGTAGCTGACAGATTCAGATAAGTTAATGTGACAGTGTGATTTTTTTTAAACCTGAGAGCTATAGAACTTTATGGCCATTTTTCAGCTGAGGTAAAAACAACCAAAGGAGTGAAGACGGTTCTCTTCCTTCAGTGAGAAGAGATGCAAGCTTTTCAACATATGTGACAGTACAAAGACCACAAAAGGTAAAGTACACACCATATGGTGAGATTTTCCATTCCTCACTGCATCAACTCCAAACACTGCTGAAC